>NC_025993.2:19089010-19161651 GCF_000442705.2 Elaeis guineensis | reverse complement strand
AGGAATTTACTTTTGAAGAATTGCATGAAGCTTTCTATGATTCAATTGATGAATTAAAGAAACTAGGGAAGAAAAACAAAGAGCTGAAATTGGAAAATCAGTCCTTAGTGAAACAAGCTGAAATTCTTTCAATTGAAAAATTCACATTGATTCAAGAAAATCAAAACTTTAAGGATGAAATTAACAGGCTGAAATCTATGGTAGATAAGTTCACCTTAAGTTCAAACAAGCTAAATATGATCCTTGATAATCAGAAAGCTATATATGATAAGGCTGGACTTGGTTATAAACCCCTGAAGAAACAAAAATTTTTGAAGGATATTTATGCAAATTATTCAACCAAAAGCCTACAAATATTACTTGTTTTAAATGTGGAAGAATAGGACATAAATCATACACATGTCTTATTAACAAATATGCAAACACAAAGAAAATATGGGTTCCAAAAGGAACCATTCTGACTAACCCGAAAGGACCCAAGAAAGCTTGGGTACCTAAGACAGAAACTTGATCTGTGCTTGCAGGTGTGTCTAGCATCCCAAGAAGGAAACAGGAAATGGTATCTTGACAGCGGATGCTCGAGACACATGACTGGTGATGAATCACAATTCATCACGCTTGATGCTAAGGATGGAGGGATGGTCACCTTTGGAGATAATGGCAAAAGAAAGATCATCGGGATAGGTAACATTGGTATCACTCCCTCCAAATACATTGAGAATGTTTTACTTGTTAAAGGTTTAAAGCATAACTTACTTAGCATTAGTCAATTCTGTGATAAAGGGTATAAAGTAAGTTTTGAATCATCTGTATGCATTGTGACGAGTCCTATTAACGATGGCATTAAATTTATAGGACATAGGCATGGCAATGTTTATATGGTAGACTTGAATGATTTAACTAAATTAGACATGCAATGCCTAGTTTCCTTAAATGCTAAAATAAATGAGACTAGTTGGCTGTGGCATCGTAGACTTGCACATATTAGCATGCATTCTCTTTCAAAATTAATCAAAAAGGATTTAGTTCTCGGTTTGCCAAAATTGAATTTTGAAAAGGATAGAATTTGTGATGCATGCCAATTAGGTAAACAAACTAGAGTATCATTTAAATCCAAAAACACTATTTCAACTTCTAGACCTTTAGAGCTCTTACATATGGATTTATTTGGACCAACTAAAACCACTAGTCTAGGAGGAAAATGATATGGATTTGTAATAATTGATGATTACTCTCGTTTTACTTGGGTTTTCTTTTTAGCTCACAAAAATGAAACTTTTCAAATTTTCACGAAATTTCATCGAAAAGTCACTAATGAAAAAGGATTTTCAATTCAAAATATTAGAAGTGATCATGGAACAGAATTTAAAAATCATGACTTTGAAAATTTTTGTGATGAAAATGGAATTGGCCACAACTTCTCTGCTCCTAGGACACCCCAACAGAATGGGGTAGTTGAAAGGAAAAATAGAACCTTAGAAGAAATGGCCCGTACCATGCTCTGTGAAAGCAACCTTCCAAAATATTTTTGGGCGGAAGCTATTAACACAGCATGTTACATTTTAAATCGTGCTTTAATAAGACAATTTTTAAAGAAAACCCCCTATGAACTTTGGAAAGGAAGAAAACCAAATATTGCCTATTTTCATGTTTTTGGTTGCCGATGTTTTGTATTAAATAATGGCAAAGAAAAACTTGGTAAATTTGATGCAAAATCAGATGAAGCAATCCTTCTAGGTTACTCCTCCACTAGTAAAGCATTTAGAGTGTTCAACAAAAGAACCTTAGTAGTTGAGGAGTCCATACATGTTATCTTTGATGAATCTAACGATCTTCCTTCAAGGAAGAATGAGGGTGTTGATGATGCAGATCCACTAATAGAAGGTATGAAGGAGATCACTCTGAAAGATTCAGCAACTCCAGAAGACAAGGATCAAGAAGATGAACAAAATGAGAAAGGTGAAGAAATTCAAGAACAACCTCAAGGTACAAATGACTTATCCAAGGAATGGAGGTATGTTCACAACCACCCTAAGGAATTAATTATCGGTGATCCTATGCATGGGGTAAAAACACGTTCTTCACTTAGAGATGTACTTAATCATTGTGCTTTTGTATCTCAACTTGAACCTAAAACTTTTGAAGAGGCTGAAAATGATCATAACTGGATTAATGCTATGCAAGAAGAACTCAGTCAATTTGAAAGAAATAATGTTTGGACCTTAGTGAAAAGACCTAAAGATTATTCAATAATTGGCACAAAATGGGTCTTTAGAAACAAATTAGATGAGCATGGAAATGTAATTAGAAATAAAGCAAGACTGGTTGCTAAGGGATATAATCAAGAAGAAGGAATTGATTTTGATGAAACTTTTGCACCTGTTGCTAGATTAGAAGCCATTAGACTTCTACTTGCTTATGCTTGCTTTATGAAATTCAAACTATTTCAAATGGATGTTAAAAGTATATTTTTAAATGGATATATTTCTGAAGAAGTATATGTAGAACAACCCCCTGGATTTGAACATCATGCTTTTCCCAATCATGTCTTTAGATTAAATAAAGCTTTATATGGTCTAAAACAAGCACCTAGAGCATGGTATGAAAGGTTAAGCAAATTTCTACTAAATAATGGTTTCTCAAGAGGCAATGTAGACACAACCCTATTTATTAGAAGATACCAAAATGATATGCTAATTATACAAATTTATGTTGATGACATAATTTTTGGGTCTACTAATGAATCCCTTTGTCAAGACTTTGCTAAGCTTATGCAGGGAGAGTTCGAGATGAGCATGATGGGAGAACTCACTTTCTTTCTCGGACTCCAAATCAAACAATCAAAAGAGGGAATCTCCATCACCCAAAGCAAGTACACCAAGGAACTACTCAAAAGATTTGGAATGGAGAACTGCAAACCTATTGGCACACCAATGAGTCCCTCAAGTAAGCTTGACAAGGATGATGAAGGTAAAAGCGTAGACTTAAAACACTACAGAGGTATGATTGGCTCATTATTATATCTAACTGCAAGTAGGCCTGATATCATGTTTAGTGTTTGCTTATGTGCAAGATATCAATCTAATCCTAAGGAATCTCATTTGAATGCTGTTAAAAGAATCCTTAGATACTTAAATGGTACACAAACTATAGGGTTATGGTACTCTAAGGACTCACAAATTAATTTGTTAGGATATTCTGATGCTGATTTTGCTGGATGTAAATTAGATAGAAAAAGCACAAGTGAAACTTGCCAATTTTTTGGAGTTAACCTAATCTCATGGTTTAGCAAGAAACAAAATTCGGTGGCACTGTCTACGGCTGAGGCCGAATACATTGCAGTCGGAAGTTGTTGTGCTCAAATCTTGTGGATTAAGCAACAACTCGAAGATTTTGGAATCAAACTTAATGAAACTCCAATAAAATGTGACAATACAAGTGCCATAAATCTATCTAAAAATCCAATACAACACTCAAGATCTAAACATATTGAAATAAGACATCATTTTATAAGAGAACATGTTCAAAACAAAAATATAATTCTTGAATATGTTAGCACTGAAAATCAATTAGCTGATATCTTTACAAAGGCCCTTAGTGAGGATAGATTCGGTGAAATTAGGAGAAATCTAGGAATTCTAGATCCATTTGCCTAAACTTCTCTTAATTATTATCAAATATTCTTAGAGCTCAATTTCTAATAACTATCCTGGTTCCAAAAGCTCAGTTTTATCACTCTAAAAACTTATCATTGAGCAAAATTCCTTATCCCAAAATTTTGAATTTTTTTGGAATTTATTTGCATTTTTTTTGATTTTCTGAACTTCATGAGTCGACCCCCATGAGTCGACTCAATGGCAAACTTGTAAATCCCACCAACTTCCATCGGGTTCATTGTTTTTAAAACGGAAAACCCTGTTTATGAGACGACTCATCTTCTCGTCGTCTTCCTTCCGAAAGCCATCCTCTCCAACTCTTTTTGCTCCAAATCCAAGGATCAATTCTGAGGCAATTCTCCCTCCTTCTCTCCACCAAAAATTGCCTCCTTGAAAAGGATTTTTTCTGTACTTTCTCGCAGTGATAGGCGCGGGTGGAACGTGCCCTAGAACTTCACTGTTCATTCAAAATCCACTTCTTTTCTCCACCAAAATTTTTCTTTACTCTTTTGTGATCCCTCCTCCACTGAATTCAAGTCTTCTTGTCTGCTACTTTATTGGATATGGCTCCAAAGATGAAACTTCCCCAAAGGAGGAAATCAATCCGAGAGCCTGAGGAAATTGTCCGAAAGAAAAGGCATGCTCAGTCTTCTACTGTTCCCAATCCAGTTTCAGTACCTGCTCAAGGTCCCTCTCAATCCTCCATAAGCCCCAGTGTAAATCTTCTTTCTGATAGAAAAGTAGAAACCGGAAAAAATATAGATTTTCGGTTCTTTGAGAAAGAAGGCTTTACTTTTGCTACCAAGATCAAAAATCAAGGATGCGAACTTTATTGCTCTCTTAAGGAAGTCACCTATGTTGATCTAGTCAGAGAGTTCTACCAGAACCTAAATTATGGAAATGGGTCTGTGACTTCAACTGTAAAGGGGATTGACATCTGTTTGGATTCTAGGATATTGGGAGAGATACTTCAGTTGCCTAGTGAAGGATACTCATATATGGAACTCCCAATTAAAGAAGAAGGGATCAGAATTATCTTAGGAGAAGATTTTTCAGGAAGTTTAAACAGATTGGAAGCAAAGCTACTGTCCATTGAGATGAGGGTCCTGCATCAGATTGTGACAAAACTATTCTTTCCTAGGAGTGATAGACATGACTTACTATCTGGCAGAGATGTATGTGTCATGTTTCATATCATCACTCAGACCCCCCTAAACCTCCCTGCACTTATGATAGAGGCCATGAGAGAAACTTTGAACAGATCCAAGGCACACTTGCCTTATGGTATGGCCCTTACTAGAGTATTTAGGAGGTTTGGAGTTAGCTGTGAGGGGGAGACACCTACCAAGCTCTCACATGTGGACACTTTCAACCAACACAGCCTGCACCGAATGGGAATTACAAAGACTGTTGGTGGTTGGATCAAGGGCTCTGAAGAAAGAGCTGAGGAGAGAGCTGAGGAAAGAGCTGAAGACAGAACTGAAGGCAGAGTAGAAGAAGAAGGTCCATCTTCTCCTGTACATGATTTCAGGGCAGCTTCACCAGATACCCAGTTTATTCCTGATACTGAGGCTGGCCCTTCTGAGTTTACTAGGATGCCCACACTAGTGTATCAGCCAGAGAGCAGAGTACCTCATTCAGAGTTCAGACTGGCTGATGATCAGATCGAGCATATATCTCAGCGTGTGGCTTCTTTGTTGTCTAGCCAGTGGAGTAGTACTTCTTTTGCACCTGGAGCTACTTCTTATGATCAGACCATTACTCCCCACATCTCCACTGTATTTCAGATGATTTCAGATCAGTCCGTCAGGATACAGCAGCTTGAGGATACAGTCTGGAGACTTACTGGCAGAGTTCTTGACTTGCTGGGGCAAGTTCTTGCATTGGCCCATCCCCAGCCACAGGAGTCTACTATTGAGGTCACAGACCTCACTGCAGAGGCTGGAAGGCTCAGAGGAGCATTAGAAGGTGGATATGAGCTACTGAGGAAAGAGATCAGAGGATCGAGTGAGCATGCTACCACCCAATTCACTGCTCTACTTCAATCTATTTCCAGAGCACTAAACGTACTTGATTCTATCAGACTCATGGTATCAGCCCTAGTATCTCAGCGTTCTCAGCCTCCCAGTTCATCTCGTTCTCCTACTCGTGGCAGAGGCAGACGGGGTAGAGGACGCACTTCTGATCCATCATCTTCTCATACCATATCTGATGACTCCGATCCATGATTTGTCTTGATCATTGACTTATCTTGATCTTTACTAGGTTCTAGGAGTTAGTATCTTGTTCTAGGATCTATACCTTGGGGCCATGTATTGACAATTAGCTGGTTGAATTTTATGTATTGAAACAATTATGATATTAATGAAATCATCTTTTACCTATATCTTTGTAATGATTATATTTTGGTTATATTTCAATCTCTGATACATCTATTGAAATATTATCTTCTCCTTGTTGTTGTTTGCTATTGATAATTGCTATATTAAGGGGGAGCAAACATCTGTGAAAAACTCTAAAGAGGAAGAAATTAAAGAATATTTCAGAAAAAGAAAAGGAAGAGTTAACTATGTTTGATGATGTCAAAAAGGGGGAGAAATTAAAATTAAACAAAAATTGAAATTAGACAAAAAGCAAAACCCTAAATTATGAGAAAAAGGGGGAGAAATTAAATTAAAACAAATATTGAAGAAATTAAACAAATATTAGAGAAATTAGACAAAAATAAGGATTGAAAGATTAAACAAAACTTTGAGAAATTTTGGTATCAAAATTTGGTATCAGATAGAACTTTAACAAAAAAGTTATCCATCAAAAGCAAAATCATGAGTACAATGCAAATAAGTATTTTTTTTTATATATAAGCTCTGATATTCAAACTTGCTTTTGAAATTTTACTCACCTTGATACATCAATAAGAAATTTGTTTTACTCTGATACATCTTACAATTTCTTTCAACTTGATCTGATATATGATAACATTTGATCCGATACAGTGTGAAGGTTTCTCTAATATATTATAACATTTGCTCTGATACTGTATGAAATTTTCTCTGATACATTAAAAATTTTCTTGCTCTGATACATTATAATATCTTTTCTGATATCATTGTAAAAATTATTTTTGCTCTGATACATAGAAAAGTTATTTATCTTCTCTTGCTCTGATAAATCTTGAACTCTAAATGATCCTATACCCTTTTCAAATCTTTAAGAAAATGGACAAACTAATTTTGCATTTATATTACATGCCAAAAGAATCATACTCTTTTCAAGCATATACACTTATAATGGATTCTTTTGAAATTAATGCATTAACACAAATATTTTTGTTCAAATGTTTTGTCATCATCAAAAAGGGGGAGATTGTTGCTCCTAGATTGATTTTGATGATTACAAAGCAGATTGAAGGGATACAAACAATTGAAAAAGTCCTTATGCTCTTCAAGGGCAAAATCATAATTTCACTGAAATCCTGATTTGATAGTACCATTTGGTAGAACAAATGATTTGAAATCTATTGGTGAAAATTTCATTGTGTTTGGACTTATATTTTTGAAGTTATGAAGGTTTGAAGTGCATGAGTCGACTCATGAGTCAACTCATGACACTATGAGCTGAATGGCACGCAAAAAATTCCCATGGCACGCTGGATTTTTGACTTGGCACGACCTGTGAGTCGACTCATGAGTCGACCCACAAGGCATGAGTCGACTCATGAGTCGACCTCTGCTGATTTGAGCCTAAAAATCCAGAAATCAGACCTTCTGATCTGTTGCAACAGAAGTCGACTCATGAGTCGACTCCTGAAGCATGAGTCGACTCATGAGTCGACCCCTGCGATGGAAAATGTCAGCAACGGCTATTTTTTTGCCCATTTTAATTGCCATTTATGCTTCCTAAAAATCCTCTAACGGCTCTTTATCTGTCTAAATTGTTTTCTCTTGCTTCTAATGCCACAAAATGCTTAATTTGATGAAAGAAATTGCAGATTAAATAGCGGATCAAACGTGAAATCAAACAAGAAGAGAAAAAGAGGAAAAAGAGAAGAACAGAAGAGAGGATCCGAAATTTGCAAGAAAAAGCCTGAGATCAACGAAATATCCATAGAGAAAAAGAGAGAGGATCCACAATATTCAAGAGAGTTTGTGAAAAAGAAAAGCAAGAGCATTCAAAGAGAGAATCTTTCAAGTCGATTATTTTCAACCTTGATCTAGAGATTGTTCAAACCTTTCAAGAGATCTTCAATCAACAATCAACCTCTTCTCAAGCGTTCAACCGTTCATTCATCTTGAGAAAATCTGAAAAAGGGGTTCTTCATTTGAGTAAAGCTTTTATTGTTATATTTGCTCATTTAAGGAGCTGTTATTGTATTCATCTGTGCTCTAAATATTCTTACTCTTTGTGAGTTTTTGCTCTTGTTTTTGGAGGATTTCCAAAACAAGGAAAGGTTGATCCGAACCTGAAATCTGAGTGTTTTGGGTTTGCTTGTACCCGGAAAACAAGTGTTCTAGCTTGGGATAGCTAGGGTCGGAGTTTCCGACGTCTTGTATTCTAGCTTGGGATAGCTAGTGTCGGAGTTTCCGACGTTTTGTATTCGGGTTGAATACAAAGGATAGTGGATTAAAATTCTCAAGTGGGATCTTGGAGAGTGGATGTAGGTGCAAGGTTAGCACCGAACCACTATAAATCCTTGTGTTTGTGGTGTGCTTTATCGCTTTATCTTATTTCTTTATTATATCCTTGCAATACTGCTTTAGTTAATTAATATTGATTTAAAGCCATTGTTTTGTTCTTCATAAGTTATCTGTTGGGCTTAAAATTTTTAGAAACCCAATTCACCCCCCCCTCTTGGGTTGCATAGCTGGACAACACTTGGCATGAGCAAGGCTTGGGTGTCCCCTCTCTTTGGGCATCACCTCTCCCTCGGCATCTCTCTCCTCTTGGCATGCCCCCTCCCTTTGTGGTGGCGTGTGGGCTGTTCCAAGGGTCTTGAGATCAGATCTCAATAGTTCTTCTCTTTCCTCTTCAAAGAAGATATTCATCCCTCTCTTCTAGAGTTTGGCGTGCATGTGAAGTAGAGGATCCGTGCATCTGAATCTCGCGAAGTATATTGATTGAGAAGCTTCTTCGATATTGATCTTTTTTCACTGTGAATTAAAGTGAAAATTCATAAATATTATAAAAAATTTTAATTATTAATATATTCTTTCCTTCTGGCATCCAATACGATCAGACGAATTTCTTTTTCAATTGGTATCAGAGCCAGGCCTGTATGTCATGATTGCGTAGTCTAATTTTAGAATTTTTTTGATTTTTTTTTGATTTAATTTTATACCTAAACTTTGATGTGATTAAACCTTTGTTTCATTTGATATCTTCTGTATAATTTCATCTAGTTTTGACTAGAGTATTGAATCAAAATCAGTCCCTGAATTCGATCTGCTAAAAATCTGCTTTAGTAGAATTTTTTGTGGAGATTTTTGTGCAGATTTAACACTTGATTATGCATGGATTTAAATCTATTTTGATAAATTTTTTATGATATAATTTAATTAGAGAATTGATATTTGAATCTAGCTCAGATTTGAATTTATTTGACAGAGTTTCAGATCTGATTTCAGCATAATATTTGTGCATGTTTGATCATATCTTTAACCAAAATTTTTCTATATAATCATACATATATTTGGAATAGATTTCTATATTATTTTAGATCTAAATTAATAGTTTTATATGCTGTATAAAAGTATGTTCAGATTTGAAATATACTTATATGTTGATCTAATAAGATTAGATGCACATCATATTTGTATGATCATATGCATGCATGGATTATATGACAATTTACATATTCATATAATTAATTTTTGAAATTAGATTTCAGATCTTAGTAGTCAGTACTCAAATTAAGAAGATCACCAAGCCGTCTAGTCATAAGAGCAAGTAGGGTTTAAAGATCCTTTCTTTCTATTCGATCAGGTGCTCTTATGACGTGTAGGGATGCTATTATGATCCAGTCTCATGATGAATAATAGCAAAAAAAATTTTAAAATTATTTTTATCATGAATATATTTAGATTAAATCTAAAGTAATTTATAATTAATTATAATTTTAGTAAGATGAATTCAGATATGAAAATTAGATTTTATGATTTGAATTAAATGTTACATATGATGTAGAAATCTGAATTTTCTATGATACATAGGATGTATATATAAAATTTAAATTAAATTGATTCTTGTTTAATTATTAAATATAGAATTTAAAATTAAATTTTAATTTGAAACATATGGTATGCTTCACTTGAAACCCTAGTAGAATAATTCTATAAATTGAAATATATGTTTCACACACTTAATTTGGAATTAAATTTTAAAAGGATCTAGATTTGAGAATTGAAGATCTTAAGATACCTCATAAATCGGTGGACAATGAGTTAGCATGAATCAAGTTATCTAACTGGGTTAGACCTAGGATTAGAAACAAATATAGAATAAATAAAGAATTTGATTAAATCTAATCAAAAGTTGAATTAGATTAGGTTAATTTTTTTTTAGATCAACCTCAATAGTTGTAGCTTGATCAAATCCATATTTTTGACCATATCAATTAGACCATGATCATGGCTCAATGGTTTGGCTTTAGTCCTTTGACTGACTAAATTAAAACTAATCAACCAATTGATGTCTAAGGTAAGTTTGATAATATTGCATGACAATTTGATTGGTGATTTTTAATTGAGAATCTACTTACTTGATCATTTCGATGGTGTTTAAAGCAAGCCAAGGTAAACCCTCCTACCGATCTCACTTGATCAATTTGGTAGATCATGTTTTGATTGGATCACTGATTGATTCGAGCTGACCTATACCATTAAGGTAAATCAGTATGACTAATTTAGGTGTCTTTAGATCAGCTTATATTAAGTCCTATTCATGACTTGGTGAAGTCAGTGAGAGGATTAAGTCCTCTTCATGACTCATAGGTCAATCTCTTCTCTTATTCTCAAATCATTCTATCAAATCCTCTAAATTATTAAGTCCCTAAAATGATACAGTTATGGAGATAACTAGTTCATCACCTCCTATTAAGGTGCGCGATAATGCATCCAATATTCTAAATAGACATTGAAGGCACCACCCATCTGGTGTCTATTGGGTAATAGAATTATCATTCATCATATGATCACTTTATTGTACCTTTTAGATCAATGGTCAGATTGGTCGAGCCACACTCAGGCTTGGGCATTCGTTTGATGGATGCACTTGGTGTAATCATGTTAATAGTTGGACCTAATCAGAATTTTTAATGGAGGTGCCACACGCTTACTAAAGAGATGTCTTGGGCAAAATTTAATTGCTAGAAATTATTTGATAAAATAATTGATTAAGAACCTACCCATGGATGCACTAGGATTGGTCGAGCTACACTCGGATCCGAATGCAGTCCGTGTGGATTCTAATATCCGCTAAGGGATTAATATAATTCTTCGAATTAGAGATAGAGATTATCAATTCGCATAAAATAGTGGAAGAATCTTTAGACTAAAGTTCATATCTTTAGGATTAAAATAATTTATATAATAATAGATTTTTGATTTTCTTTTCAACTATGGCCAACACATTATTACTCCGATCGCTATTGGACAATGACAAGCTTATTGAACCAAATTTTGATAGCTGGTATGGAAAGCTAAAGATCATCCTGGAGCACAAAAGGATCCTGTACATACTTACAGATCCCACACTCGAAGAACCTGCTGTCAACACACCCCATGCTGTGAGAGATACTTATATGAAGTGGCTCAATGACTGTACTACAGTGCGTTACGTCATTAAGACAGCCATGAATGATGAACTTAGCCATAAGTTTGAGGATGCACAACTGGAGGAGATGATTCAATTATTGAATGAGTCTTTTGGCACCCCTGAGGATGCTGAGAGACATAAAACCTCTTGCACTATGTTCAATGCCCGTATGCAAGAAGGGGCATCAGTCACAGATCATGTATTGTACATGATCGAGTAGATTGAATACTTGAGCAAATTTGGCTTTCCATTGTATGAATTGTTGGGCAAGGATGTTATCCTTAACTCACCACCAAAGTCCTACCTACCATTCTTGAGTCATTATAGAATGATCAAGCCTACAGTGAACTATTATGATTTACTAGGGTTGCTGTAGATATTCGAGAAGGACCATCAGCTCCAGAAGGAGCTAGTGCATGTTGTGGGAGGATCATCTTTAGGTCGTCATTCCTCTAAGAGAGGAAAGAAGAAGAAGATGCAAAAGGTTCGTGCCATTGATCCAAAGCCAAAGCAGAGTAAAAAGTCAAAGGTTGACAAGAGCCAAGCAAAATACTTTTTCTGCAAGAAGCTAGATCATTGAAAGATGAACTATTCTATATATATAGCTTCCCTTGAGCTAAACATGTCAAAGAATAAGAGAAGCAAGCAATCGGTTGCTTCATAAGGTACTTATATGATAACTCCTTGTAATTTCTATCTGTGATACTACTATTTGGGTGTTGGATATCAAAAGTTTAATTAATATTTGTAATTCATTACAGAGACTATAAGTCAATAAAAAGTTTAGAAAAGATGAGTGATTCCTGAACATTAGAGACGGAAGTCTTGTTCCAGTTTTAGCTTTAGAAACTTTGCAGCTTATTTTTGAGTCTAGTAGTGTTATGTTAGATGAGTATCATTATTATCTTTTTTTATGATGAATGTCATCTCTGTAGGCCTTTTGATCAAATTTAATTTTAAATTTTTAATAAAAAATAATTTTTGTGATATCATTATGAATGATACTAAAATCATGTGAGGATAATTGAAACATGGCATATACTTACTATCATAGCTTATTGGTGTAATGTACACATCGAACAAATACCCTAGGATAGATAATGTCAGTGATTCGTATCTGGGGCATTGTAGGCTGGATCATGTGAATAAGAACAGGATAGACAGATTAATCAAGGAGGGTGTCCTTAAAATTAATAATTGTGAATCATTACCAATCTGTAAATCTTATCTTCTTGGAAAGATGACCAAGTTATCTTTTAAAAGAAAAGGTGAGTGAGTCAGTGATGTTCTAGGTCTAGTATATAGTGATATATGTAGATCTATGAACATAGATATCAGAGGAGGATATTATTACTTTATTACATTTACTGATGACTTATCGAGGTATGGGTACGTCTACCTTATGAAGCATAAATCTGAATCATTTGAAATATTCAAACGATTCCATAGTGAAGTAAAAAAATAGATTGAGAAGAGTATTAAAACTCTTCAATCAGACTGAGGAGGTGAATACCTCACTAGTAATTTTCTGACATAACTAGAAGAGAAT
The DNA here is from genome assembly GCF_000442705.2 of Elaeis guineensis. Classification (NCBI taxonomy): domain Eukaryota; kingdom Viridiplantae; phylum Streptophyta; class Magnoliopsida; order Arecales; family Arecaceae; genus Elaeis; species Elaeis guineensis. Next base: position 19,148,634 of record NC_025993.2, on the reverse strand, counting down.
GAGATTCTCTCATAATGGATTTCTCCTAGAACATCACAATATAATGGAATGTCAGAAAGGAGGAGTCGAACACTATTAGACATAGTTCGGTCCATGATGGACTTTGCATCTTTGCCCATCTCTTTTTGGGGATATGCTCTTAAAACTGTCTGCTACATACTTAATAAGGTTCCAAGCAAGTCTGCAAAAAAAAAATACCATATGAGATATGGTCAGGGTGTAAACTGGTGCTCTCACATCGTAGGATTTGGGGATGTCCGGCTTATGTCAAGCATTTAAAGATAGACAAGCTTGGACCTAGATCCGATAAATGGTTGTTCATAGGATATCCAAAGAAAACTAAAGGATACTACTTCTATCTTGCTGAAGAATAAAAGGTGTTTGTCAACAACAGGATAGTTTTTTTACAAAAAGAGTTTCTTGAACAAGAAACTAATGTCACTAAAATCAAATTTAGTGAAGTTTGTGAAATAAAAATATCGGCACATACAGAATCAGATTTGATTGAAGAATTAAATCTAGAGCCTGTAGAGACACCATTAAGGAGATCCGATAGAGTATCGCATCACCCAAATAGATACTATGATTTTTTGATCAAGGATGGTGATCCTATCGAACTAGATGAGAACGATGACCTACATAGATGCTATACAAAGGCTCAACACCCAAAAATAACTTGATGCTATGAAATTCGAGATGGAGTCCATGAAGATCAATGGTGTATGGACATCGGTTGATCCACTTGAAGGGATTAAACCCATAGAGTATAAATAAATTTTTAAAAGAAAAATAGGAGCAGACAGAAAGGTAGAGACCTATAAAGCCCGTCTAGTTGCCAAGGAATACTATCAGCATTATGGTATTGACTATGACAAGATGTTCTCTCCTGTAGCAATGCTCAAGTCCATCGGATCATACTTGCGATAGCAGCATACTTAGATTTTGAGGTTTGACAAATAGATGTCAAAACCACCTTCCTTTACGAAAAGCTAGAAGAAGAGGTGTATATGATACAACCTGAAAGGTTCACATCTTCGGATGAATCTAAAGTATGCAAGCTAAATAGGTCCATCTATTGACTGAAGTAAGCATCTGGAGTTGGAATATGTATTTTGATAAGACGATCAGAATGTATGGCTTTGTTAGAAATAGAAAAGAGCCTTACATCTACAAATGGGGTAATGATTCTATGGTCATCTTTCTTATATTACATGTAGATGACATACTGTTAATAGAAAATGACATCCCAGTTTTGCAAAGTGTAAAGCTGTGGCTATCATCGCAGTTCTCCATAAAGAATTTGAGAGAAGCATCCTACATCTTAGGGATGAAGATCTATAAAGATAGATCTAAAAGGTTACTTGGGTTGTCCCAATCCACATACATTGATACATGCTGAAATGGTTCAACATAAAAAATTTTAAAAAAGGACTATCTACCGATAGGCCAAGAAATTTTTTTCATCAAGAAGAATTGCTCGATAATCCCTCACAAGAGAGAGTGTATAAGTAGAATCTCATATGCTTTGTATTGGATTTTAGTAATGTAGCGAAATATAATTTTTAAAAATTTTTCATACATTCAACTATTGAAAATAATTTTAACAATTAAACATAACTACCAGAACACAAAACTCTAGAAATATCTTGATGATTACAATCAAACAATAGAAGCATGCATATTACAAGGGATTAGATGTCATATACCAACATAAAGATGAGGATCTGGTAATAGAGAGATCTTCACAAGACTCCAAAGTAGAAGTCCTTCAATGGTAATCCACATGGGACTAATCAGGGTCCTTTCCAATTCGATGTAGTGCTGTAGCCATCTTCGCAAGTTCACTATCGATCGTTCTTCTCAAGAATTGGTTGCATCACTGCTTGTATGCCTTCGAAATCTCTACTAAGACCACATTAGAAATTATTCCTTATAAAAACTCACCACATAAAAATTAGATTAGATATTCAACACTTGAACAATCTGATTTTTGGACAAGCATTACATTCTTTCCAATTTCCTCTTGCTTTCCTTTCCATTTTTCTCTCCCTTTTCTCTTTTTTTTTTAAAGATTTTTTTCTATCTTTTTCTTCTTCATTTCCACATCTAACCACCAGAGAAAATGCCATGTCTATCACATAGGAGACGCCCCCTTTAAATAAGAAAGAAGGGGCACCTCCAAGGGATGCCAACAATTAGCGTCCCAATGATTTGATCAGTGATTTAATTCCTAATAAGGGAGTTAGTTGGGTTTTTAATCTATAGAAGGACTCTCCTCTGCACACACCATCCAAGGTGCCATTTGATGCTGCCACCTCTTAGGAATTAGCATGGAATAATGAAGAGATAGGAAGGTAATCAAGAGTTTTAAATGAGATGGACTCTTCCAATCTCAATGCATAAGATATGTGGCATCCCAATTAATTTTGGCATGTGAGTTTTGTCACAAAGAAGGACTCTTCCTTCTCTTCTATGCCCATATATCCCAAGGCACCATCTGATGGCGTAAAAAACAAAAGAACTTGTGGAATAAAGAAGGAAATTAAGAGGAGCACTTAAGAAGGACTCTGCCATCTTAATGCAAAAATAAATGGGGCATGCCTTTATTTTGGCATGTGGTTTGGCATGGAGGAAGTAGACTTCTTATGGAACACTTTCATAAAAATTAGATAAGTCACCTATTAATTTATAGGTTCAAACCCTAATCCCATTATGTCAAGGCATCAAGCTTAAGGGTTAGTACAAACATCTTTGCACTGAATCCAATTGGAAATTTGGGTTAATTCATGTGCTAGTAATTTAATTAACCTATAAGATTTATAATAAATCCAAATAGATTAGATCAAAATCAAATCTCTATTATATGTGACTCATTGGGTTTCATATCTAGCCAGCAATAGACTCAAACTCATGACCTAATCCAATTAGGTCAGTCCAAAAGCATCAATTAATCAGAACACCTTCTAATCAATTTTTAAATTAAATTTTTTTAATTCTTGTAAGTCTACAAGTCAAGATTGACATCTAATAATATATCATGACTATCCAGAAGATATAAAATTTTATAAAAATATCAAAATTATCTTTCCGTGATGAGTTATCGTGCAATTCAATCCTTCGATCACACAACATCTCAGACAAACCATGGGCATGAAATCATATCAAGCTCAAATACTTATCCATATGTATCTCGATCTGATGATGATGACTCGACAGATAAATCAGTAAAAAATTTTTTTACTGTTCATCTTTGCGCTGAGCAGAGACTCTCAGAGTCATTATCCTTTGAGATCATATAGAATGTTCTCTACTCCTACAAGGAGTGATTGATTCCTTATTGACCACTTACAACCTTCATGCACACTTCACTAGGCCCAGAATATCCCATACATATCTCAGTGATATTTTAGAAAAAAAATCAAAGTAAGAATCCATATACATAAGGTACCATGGTGATCTCAAATCAAAGGATCACTTACACGACTCCCACTGGAGAATCATCTATCAACATACTGTCAGGCTCCATCAGATATTTTTCCTGTGGATCAGTTCAGTGAACTCATTCTCCAATGTGCATCTACATCTTTGTATTAGTGTCACCACATAAGTGATTGTGAGATCAATCAACCTTTCCATCAAGCATACATAGAATGTACCAGTCTTATCGGTATCATCGATCTCCAACTCGATGATCCAATGATTGAGAATATTTTAGATTGAGGCTATCAAGATTTTAGATCTCACTGACATGATCTCATCATGGTCCTAAAATTATTGTCCTAATCTATAGAGTTTATCATAATCATAAAAATATGATGTAGCAAATGATAAAATATAATACCTCATGAATAAAATAATTAATGTCATGCAATTGAGCAGAAAGATATCATAGAAAAGTCCCTTCTCATTACCGATAACCCATGCAATCAAAGTGGCGAACACACTACTGTTGTGTAAAGGCTTAGTGAACTAGTCCATTATGCTGTTCTTTATATGAACTCATTTTATGATCAAATCATGAATGAGGTAAAAGTGTCATAGGATGTGCGTGGGTTTCTGGTGAGACCACACCCAACTCAGTGATGAACACTTTCATCAAGTGTGACTTTCCTTAGCAATCTTTACTAACAGCAAATAACTAAGTCAAATATAATTTACTGTTTAGAACTCTTCCAACTCACTGTCCCTCTAATACTTTTCAAGTGATTTGAGAATACTTTTCATAGTTTTCAAAAGATCCTATCATGGATCTGCTTGAAATCAATGATTATGCATAAGGCATAAACCATATCAGGCTTGGTACATTGAGTATATATGGGTAAGTAAATTTTTTTACATCCATTCATGTTGAATTCCTTCAACATAAAATCTATGTACCTAGATTGGGATAAGTCTAACATCCACTTACATCTATCTCCGTAGATGCTAAGTATATTGGATGCTTAATCTAAGTCTTTTCAAAGAAAATCTCTGTGATAAGCATGTCATTGACCGAGTGCAATATCGGATCTACCTTCCCAATATGCTGTATGTCATCCATATATATAACTAAGAAATTAGTGGGTCTTCCACCTATCTTCTTGTACACATATGGTTCATTCATATTTTGATAAAGTCAAATATTTTAACTATCTCATAAAAAATAGAAGTACCTACTCCTCAATGCTTGCTTTAATCTATAAATGCATTTGCCCTCCCACTAGAGACAAACTCTCTAGATGGTGTGTGGCAATGGCAAGCAAAAATTTAGATTGACATTTCTGTTAGCAATCTGTTGGGTCATTGATCACTGTCGTAGGCGGTCAAGAATAAAAATCAACTCAAACTATATAGATAGGGTGAGTAGGGATCATTTTCATGAGGATCGAGGATGATTATCTTTTTCTTTGAAGAAGAAATAAAAAGAAAATTGATTGTAGAAGGATTAACAAGAAATAGAATAGCAAAAAAATCAAAAGTATAAATTAAATTATGAAAAAAATAATTCAAAAAAATAATCCAAGAATTTTGAATCCACCATGCAAAGAGATTTATTATTTTTTTTTTATATTATAATATTTAATTCTTGTAATTATGGTATTAGTATAGTTTATCTCTAAGAGATATGAACTGTATCAGTAGATCACAACTCATCCTGTTGGAGTATAAACTATCTAAATTTAATTACAAGATCTAAGATTTAATCTAGCATACCACGATCTATCTCTTTAAAGCATGTACCGTATCCAGGGATCACGGCACGTCAATAAAGGGTATAAGCCGTGTAGGCTGGATCAATACCTCAAAAAAAAATAAAAATATATGAAATAAAAGTATAATTTTATTGCATAAAAATTAAATACAAAAAAAAATAAAAATTTATTTACAGGCTTCATCATATTTCTGGATTGAAGGGATTTAGCCACGCATCAAGCTCTCTAGCTCCATAATCTCCCAATATTTGATCCCTAAAGCTTTTTGAATTTTTTTCTTGCTTTTTCTCTGATTTTTTCTCCTCCTAAAGCTTATTCCTGGATCTCCTATTTATAGATAAAATTTTCATAATTTTTTGGTAGGAAAAAGAGTCCTAAAATCTTTAGAAAACGTATTGATCTCCTAGAAATATTCCTGACCGTCGGATCTGGATTGAACCGCTCAAATCTGCCCAAAAATCAGTCTTTTACTCCTTATCAGGGTCGGATTTGATTCTAATCATTCGATCATGCTTTAGATGAGATTTGGGCCATCGATCAATACTTCTGATCTCCTATTCAAAGTCTGGAACATCCTCAGTCGTTGGATTGTGTGATGGATCGCTTCTGGACCGTCGGATCGCGCAAAAACCCCTCTAATAAATCGACAATGGATGCTGACCATCGGATCTGGATCGAGATGAATGTCAGCTGTTGGATCGCACCCAGAATCCTTCTCTCACTGTGAGTCATGTTTGTGGACCGCATGAAGTTTCCTGTGGATCGCATCCTAGCTCTATGAACCAATCGACCGGTCTACCATGCATCGGAGGCTATTTTTAAGATTTTTTAGAGTATTTTGGCTCCATTTTTGCTTCCATTTTTGTCTGAAAAATTAAAAAAAATATGCATTAAATTTTTTAATTTTTTTTTTTTCATTTTGATGCTTAAATTGCTCAATTAAATTAACATCTTATTTTTCATAAATATATCTAATTATATATATATTTTTAAAATTATTTATTTTTCAAAAAAATTTAATAAATTCATGAAATTAGGTTTTTAAGAAGATATTAACATCATAAATTATCAAAAATATCTATAATAAATATAAAAATATATCACTTATCAGTCATACCCATAGATGCTTCAACCATAGTCCATACTTGGTTGATGTACAGGGAGTTCATTTTGGATATCATAGTTTTAAGCAATCTGTCAGAGTTTTTACTTATGACTATCTCCGAATAGGTCAAGAAAATATCATTCTCAATGATATATCATGTATCATCATTCTCATTAACAAACTCATATTTTGAGTGGTACATTACACACTCAGATTGACCTTCGATGAGATGTGTGTCATGGTTGTACCTCATCAATAGGCACATCTGATCGAGGATCAACTTGTAGATACTTTATAAGTTATGATGGGATAGTTTATAGATCTTAAACTTCTCAAGTTCAATTATCTGCCCACTGTCCCCTTCTTAATTTTTTTTTCTAAAAGGTGCATACTTACTGACAAAACACCTTTTGTCCAGTAGAACGGTAGAAATAATATCACATACTACTCTTTAGGATAACCTATAAACTTATATAAATCTGATCTAGTACAAAACTTATATACATCAACTCTTTTCACATATGCTGCGCAATCTATCTCTTTCTCTTTTCATATCTCATATGGAGTGCTACTAATAGATTTTGACGGCATCAAATTCAAAACATATGCAGTAATTTTTAAGGTATATCCTCAGAATGTGATAACAAGGTCTGTGAAGCATATTAAGGAACACACCATATCTCATATGTGGTGTCCATCCCTAGGTCAAGATATTATTAGCCTTTGAACATCCATATGTACAAGGCCTAATAATTTGCTCGCACTTTTTTTCATATCCAGTAAATGAGATTTTAATCATTTTACCCATGAGATAAGATTTATAAATTCTATATGACTCAAAATCATATAGAATAAAGAACTCTTCTTTGCATTACTTGTTTATCTTTGACTCACAAAAATAATCAAGTTGGCAATGCTAAAGATATGTGACCATCACATACTCATTTCTTGTTCTCATCAATATGAAGAACAACATCATTGAGTGACAGAAATATGAGACTATTATCATAAATTCATAGTCATAAAATTTATCAGAAGGAGAGTAATTTTTGCTCTTAACATTAATTTTAAAACCATGCTACAATAACAAAGGTATTGAAATAATGTTTGTAATAAATTTAGGTATATAACAATGATTTAGTAGTTTCTAAACCTTGCTAGAAAGTTACATATATAAGTAAATTCCTACAGCCTTAGCATGAATGGACTATCCATTAGTGCTAACAAGCATGTAGTCACCTCACTTCAGTTTTATAGGTCTAGCAACACTTTGCATAAGTAAGACCTATATGAGGTATTTCATACCCAAAATTCTGAAGCTGAAGCACTCAACGATAAATTAGTTTGTATCATTTACAAACCATTAGTAGATGAAATTTTTTTACATCCTGCTACTGCTTCACACTTGCAAGACAACTCTTGTAATTTCTTTTCAATGCTCATCATTACTGTAATGATAATAGATACCCATGGCGAAGACATTCTTCACCTTTTTCTCCTAAAAAATACTAAAGAAAAAATCTAGGAGAGTTAATAAGATCAAATCCTTAATTAACTCACCATCCATGATATTGACTTAATCACATGATTAAGTTTGTTGGGTATAAAATATTGTTGGGAATAGTGTCCCAAAGCCAATCATCAGTCTGTTGATGGTTGTGCTCCTTTTGTATTAGTACATGAATTATAAATAAATAAAAGTTATTTTGGTATTTTTTTATCACAAATGTTTCATCTTCTAATGAACTCCTGTGTTGTGGTGAAGTCTTTAGGACTATTTAGACTCAACAAAGGAGGATTTGTCGCTTAGTCCTTAAACATGTTCGCGACCAAATGATACGTTGTTATCAAGGACGACAATGTTTATCGAGCATAGGTCGTTGTGTGCCATATGGGTTGGTTGTCCTCATAATCAAAGAGTGTGGAGACACTGGTATGGCATACAGGTGAGATGTAATGGTACATCTGCACTGAACATGACCAACTCCGGAGCTATTTCTGCTGTCAAGATTTGCTCCGATGGGATATGGGTATAAATGTCCCTCCGACCTGAGACCGCCATGGTGACTTGCAAGCAACTCACTGCACTTAGGCACTGGACTACCTGAATTTCTAATTCAATGACGGAAGGCTGCTGGGTGTAGTCAAGTACTTGACTTGTCGGTGCGTGTGTCAAGATGGGATTGACCACTCCAGTTTAGGAGCTGTGTACAGTCGTGTTTCAATTTAGCAAAACCTTGGCCAGGGTAGTCCTAGTGAGGAGTCACAGGACTAATTGAGTTGAGCACGATTCGGATGATATCATCAGGGTTGACAGTTTAACCCTGAGTCGTCCTAAACACAAGGGTCAAAAGGGATGAATTATACGGTAACCATATTCACGTAGGTTCTGAATGTCGCGATTGTGATTATTCGACCTATCCGGTCATCGGGTACCATTGCTAGATGGTCACTTCGATTAGTACAGGAACTGGTTCCTGTGCTACCGGCTTAGGTTCGAACCTGCGGGGTCACACACATTAGTGGTTCCTTTCTGATCAGATGGCTGATTATGAGTCTTATGTGTCTGAGACTCTATGATTGAGAATTAGGATTCTCTGATCATGAGTTCCACACATTTTGGGTACCGAGGTCAAAATTTTGAATTTTAAATTTTGAATTTGAAATTTGAACTCTTTGATCAGGGTTTCATATCGATGGTCTCTGATGCCTGATTGCCCATCGAATTTGGACTCAATATTTATGAGAGGTTTAATTAGTGATTTGATCACTAATTAACTCAATTTGATTGAGTAATTATTTTTGGATCAAGTCTAATTGAATTGGATTCAGTTTGGATTGACCCGATTAGGTTAAATGTTGACCTAATCGCTAAGGTGGTTTAGTCTCTGATTTGATCAGGGGTTAGGTTTAGTTTATTCTTGATTTGATTAGGATTTTATTGAGCCTAATTAAGCCTAATTAAGTTGGATTTAATTTATTCTAATTGTGCTTAACCTTTTTAGATTAGGTTGGCTCAATTAGGTTCAAACCACCTTGACTTTTCTCCCTGCGCCACCTCACTTCTTCTGTGCATATTTAAATTCACGAGAAGCAACTTCTCATTAATTTTCTCCATCCAGAAGCCATCCCACGCCCACCCTTGTGTGGCAAATATCTGGATAAAAATAAGTTGGTTGGCCATTCAAATTCAAAAGAAAGTTTAAATTTGAAGGAGCAACCAACTAATCCATGCGCCATGGTCTTATCTTGTGCGCCCCATATTTTACATGAGAAAATGTTTCTCGTGTAAACTCTCCATGCACAAATCAACTCACACCCCTTCTCTTCTCACGCACAAGTGGATAGGGATGAGTTGGTTTTGCATTTGAATTCAAATTTGATTTGAATTCAAATGTGCTACCACTTATCTTTATCCTCTCACGCAGATAAGATACGTTCGACGTTGTTTTAAAAAGAGAAGAAAGGTGGGACGTGCGTAGAAATTTTAGGAGAGAAACTTTGGGGCGTGAGGAAAGTTTGTGCGTAAGGTGAAGGTCCAAAACCTTCCGAGAGAAAAAGAAAGAAAAGAAAGAAAATTGAGCGTAGGGTTTCTAGTGTGTACCCTAGGGTTTCTACCTAGGGTTTGGGAAGTGAGATTGGTGTGCCACGAGTGTCGTGAGTCCACCAAATTTTAGAGAGAGATCCATCAGCCTCTCAAGCAATCGTGCAAATGATTCAGAGCATCCGAGGAGTTAGCACACATTGATCGAAGGAGTTCGATCAACATCTGCCATCAAAAGGGTGAAATCATGAACTAGCATTCGTGAGGAGCTGATCAGACGGGAGCTTCGTGTGGATGATCCGCAGAGGCCAGATATTTGTGTGGCTGTAATGTGACGATCAGAGCCCCCCGACGGTGATCAGATTGCGGTGATCGACTACCCGCAAAAGGTGATGTGTTCTGAACATAGTACTGTAAAAGGTTTACTGATTCAAATTTGAATTTCAAATTTAAATGCATACTGTTGTATCATATTTAGATCCTAGTGTAGGGTTAATTAGTATTAATTAATGAGATTAATTAATAATTTCACTGTAAAATAATAATTTTAAAAAAGTTTTAAAATTACCATTTTGCCCCTGCACTAAATTTTCGCTACAAATGGTATCAGAGCATGGTTTTAGAATATGATATACATATGTATGCATAGATTAAGGTGTAATCTATAAGTTTAAATTTGAAATTCAAAATTCAAAATTCGAAATTCAAAAAAATTTGAAATTTGAAATTTGAAATTTGTTAGAAGTTTCAAACTTGAAATTCAAAATTTGAAATTTGAAATTTGGTTGAAATCTCAAATTTAAAATTTAAAATTTGAAATTTGAAATTCAAAATTCAAAATTTAAAATTCAAAGATTGGAAATTCAAAATTTAAAATTTGGTTGAAATCTCAAATTTGAAATTTAAAATTTGAAATTTAAAATTTAAAATTTGAAATTTGAAATTTGAAATTCAAAATTTAAATTTTGAAATTGGTATATTTAGATATACTTGATCCAAGTAGCAAGTAATCTAATTGGGTTGGTTGCTATGGCCGTCCGGTCATAGGAGAAAAGTAGGGTTTAAAGGCCCTCTCTTCCCATTCGATGGGGTCTCCTATGGCGGTAGGGGTACCGATGCAATTATATCCCATGCCGATGAAGCAGCGAAAGGACTTAATTATAAAATTTATCATGAATGTGTTAGATTAGATCTAAAAGAAAATTTATGATTTATTTTGAGTTATTTTCTATTATGAAATGAGCAATAGGATTGCTGTTTATGAATTGTGCTGACCCGTTTGTGAAATGAGTCAACACATTTGGTGAACAAAAAATAAAATCTTTCAAAATTTAAAAATTGTTTTCAAAATGCCAAACCCTGACCCATCAGTCCAAGTACTTAATTAAAAGAATTAAGTGTTGTCTAGTAGGTCTAGAATTGTGAATTAAGACCTAAGACAATTGCATAAACTTGTGGGTCAATGGGTTAGATGAATTAGGTCCATAATTGGGTTAGACCTAAGGTTAGCTTAAAAAATAGACTAAATGGAGTAATTGGTCAAATCTAATCAAAAGTTGAATTAGATTAGGCCAAGGATACTCTAGACTCAACTTCAATAGTTGTAGTTGAATGGGTCCATGTCTTTAACTAGACCAAGATGGACTTAATTCATGGCTACGCGGTGGAGCCCTATTTACTAAGTTGATCAAAATTAAAACTAATGAACCGGTTGGTGTCTAAGGTAAGTTCGATAGTTTTGACCAGTGGTTCTTAAGCGGGAGCTACTCGCATTGATTCGATCATTGACGAGTTAATGGCAAATCCCCACCACTGTCTCACTTACCTGGCCAATCTGGTAAGTTAGATTTTGATTAGATCACTTGGTGATTAGAGCTCACCCATGTCATTAGGTAAATCAGTGTGACTGATTTAGGTGCTCCTAATGCCAGCTTTAATTAAATCCTTTTTTAATCTGACTTGGTGAAGTCAGTGGGAGGATTGAAATTGGCTGGATGATTTTTTCTCTACTATTCTTTAATAAAATCCTCAAAATTATTAGGTCCCTAAAATGATTAAGTTATAATGATAACTAAGTCATAGCCTCCCATTAAGTGAGTGATAATGAGTCCATTAGTTCAATGATCATTGGAGGCCCAAAGGCCTGGTGCTCATTGGCTAATGGAATTATTATTCATAATATGATAATTTGATTGAGTCTTTCTGATGGTGGTTAGGTTGGCCGGCCAAAGTCGGACCTGATCATTTATTGGTCCGATTCACTAAATTAAGTCATGTTAATGGTTGGACCTAACCAGATCTTTTCAGTAGAGGCCAAAGCCTACTGATTAGGTTCTGGGGCAAAATCAATTACTAGAAGTTGTTTAGAGAAACAACTGGTTAAGAACCTACCCATAGATGCACATGGGTTGACCAACCAAAGTTGGGCTCGTGTGTAGTCTGTGTGGATTCTAGTACCCATTAAGGAATTAAAGTAATTCCTTGAATTGGAGGATGAGGCTACCAGTTCGTAAAAATATTGGAAAAAACTTTAGACTAAAGTCCAAGTCTTTAGTATTAATTTATGTACTAATAGAGGTCTCGGTTTTCTTTATGCAGCTATGGCCACTACCCTGTCGCTCCAGTCATTATTAGATAATGACAAGCTCATGGGACCCAATTTCGATAGCTGGTATCGAAAATTGAAAATCATCCTTGAGCATGAACGGATCCTTTATGTAGTAACGGATCCAGCACCTGAGGAGCCAGCTCCGAACGCTAGTAAGGCGATCCGAGATACTTACTTGAAGTGGCTCAATGACCGCACCACCGTTCGATGTATTATGCTGGCAGCAATGAATGACGAGTTCAGCCGAAGGTTTGAGAACGCCCAGCCACAGGAGATGCTTCAAATGTTGAACGACTTCTTTGGCACGCCTGACGATGTTGAAAGGCACAAAACTAGTTGTGCCATTTTCAATACTCGGATGAGGGATGGGGCCTTAGTCACTGATCATGTACTGTACATGATCGAGATGATTGAGCGTCTAAGCAAATTGGACTTTCCTCTACACGAGCAGCTCGGTAAGGATGCGATCCTTAATTCCTTGCCCAAGTCCTTCCTCCCATTCCTTACTCATTTTCGAATGACAAAGCCTGCAGTAAACTACCACGGATTGCTGGGGTTGCTGCAGAACTTTGAGAAGGATCACCAACTCCATAAGGAGTCGGTGAATGTAGTGGGAGGGTCTTCTCATCGTCAACCCTTTGGGAAGGGGAAGAAGAACAAGAAGAAGAAAAATAAGAAGGTGCAATCTCATGCTGGGACAGTAGCATAGGGTCAGACCAAGAAGCGCAAGCACGATCAGAGCCAGGAGGAGTGCTTCTTTTGCAAGAAGCACGGGCATTGGAAGAGGAACTGTCCTCAATACATTGCCTCCCTGGACCCGAACAGGCCAAAGAAGAAGCAAGATAATTATATGATAACTCTTTGCAACTTTTCGATTTGTGATACTACTGCCTGGGTATTGGATACCGGAAGCCCTTATCATATTTGTAATTCGATGCAGGGTCTGCAGGTCAGTAGGAGATTTGATGAAGGCGAGAGGTTCCTGAACGTTGGAGATGGAAGCAAAGTTCCAGTTCTAGCTTTAGGAATCATGAGTCTTGTAATCAATTCTCGTAATGTAATTCTGAGTGAATGTCACTATTGTCCAAGTTTTTTATTAAATATTATTTCTGTAGGCCTTTTGGCCATGTACGGTTATGATTTTTTAATAAAAAAAAATATTTGCAATATCATTTTGAATGGTGTTACAATATTTGTTGGACAATTAAATAATGAAATTTACTTACTATCACAGCCTGTTAATGTGGTTCAAAACTTCGGTAAACATTCTAGAATAGATAATATGTCAGAAGTCTACCTTTGGCACTGTAGGCTGGGACATATCAATAAGAACAGGATAAACAGGTTGGCTTAAGAAGGAATTCTTGAAGTTAGTGATTGTGAATCACTTCTAACCTGTGAGTCCTGTCTTCTTGGGAAGATGACCAAGTCACCTTTTACTGGAAAAGGTGAGCGAGCCAGTGAACTCTTAGGTCTGGTACATTCTGATGTATGTGGACCCATGAGCTCAAGTGCAAGAGGTGGATTTTTCTACTTCATAACCTTCACAGACGACCTATCTAGGTATGGATATGTCTATTTAATAAAGCATAAGTCGGAATCATTTGAAATGTTCAAATTATTCCGAAATGAGGTAGAAAAATAAACTGGAAAGTGTATTAAAACTCTTCAATCTGATCGAGGAGGTGAATACCTTTCCAATGAGTTTCTGACGTATCTAGGGGAGAATGAGATTCTCTCTCAGTGGACTCCTCCTGGAACACCACAGCATAATGGTGTGTCTGAAAGGAGGAATCGGACCCTGTTAGACATGGTTCGATCCATGATAGGGTTTGCAGGTATGTCGATCTCCCTCTGGGGATATGCGCTCGAATTGGCTTGTTACCTTCTAAATAGAGTTCTGAGTAAGTTTGTAGCCAAAACGCCATATGAGATATGGATAGGACGTAAGCCAGTACTCTCACACCTTAGGGTTTGGGGGTGTCCGGCTTATGTTAAACGTTTAATTACAGACAAGCTTGGACCTAGGTCTGACAAGTATAATTTTATAGGGTACCCAAAAGAGACCAAAGGGTATTATTTCTACCTTGCTGATGAGCAAAAGGTGTTTGTCAGCCTTAAGGCAATTTTTTAGAAAAGGAATTCCTTAGTGAAAAAATTGTTGCCTCTAAGGTCGAACTTGACGAAGTTCGACAGGTGAAAAAACCGACACATATTACTGAACCTGAACCGGATTTGATTAGATCAGATCCGGAGCCCATTGATTATGCACCCTTAAGGCGGTCTGGTAGAGTACCACATCAACCAGACAGATACTATGGTTTCTAGGTCCGGAATGGTGATCCTGTCAAACTTGATGAAAACGATGAGGATCCGATCACCTATGTTGCCCAGCTATGCAACCCAAGAGGGGGGGGTGAATTGGATTTCTAAAAATTTTAAGCTTAACTAATTACTTATGAAAAGTATTTGTTAAAAGCTTGATGAATGAGAAGAAAGACTTTAAATCAAGATTAATTACCTAAAGCAAGAATGCAAGGATATAATAAAGAAATAAAGAGAAACAATAAAGCACACCACAAACACAAGGATTTATAGTGGTTCGGTGCCAACCTTGCACCTACATCCACTCCCCAAGCTCCTACTTGGGAATTTCAATCCACTATACTTGTATTCAATCCGAATACAAACGTCGAAAACTCTGACACTAGCTATCCCAAGCTAGTCCACTTATTTTTCGGATACAAGCCAACCCAAAACACTCCGATTTCAGGTTCGGATCAACCTTCTCTTGTTTTGGAAACCCTCCAAAAATAAGAACAATTACTCACAAAGAGTAAGACAGTTTAGAGCACAAATAAGTACAAGAATAGCTCCTTAAATGAGCGAAATATAATATTAAATACACTTTACTCAAATGAAGAAGCCCCTTTTTGGATTTCCTCAAGGTGGATGAAGAGTTGAATGAACGCTTGAGGAGAAGGTGAACTTTGATTGAAGACTTCTTGAAGGCTTTGAAAGAGCTCTTGATCAAGGTTGAAAAGTTGGTTTGAAAAACCCTCTCTTTGAATGCTCTTGAATACCCTTTTGAACGCTCTTGCTTTTCTCTTTCAAAATCTCTCGTGTATATTATAGATCACCTGTCTCTCTCGTGTATATTGTAGATCACCTGTCTCTCTCGTGTATATTGTGGATCCCCCTTTTTTTTTTATCTCTCGAGATATTGTAGATCCCCTCTTTATTTTTCACCTTTTGAAACCTTTTATAGCTTTAAGAAACAAGGAAAAATATTTTAGGCAGAAAAAGAGCCGTTAGAGCATTTTAAGGGAGCATTAAAGGCAATTAAAATGGGCAAAAAACTAGCCATTGCGGATAATTCCCGTCGCAGGGGTCGACTCATGAGTCGACTCATGCTTCAGGGGTCGACTCATGAGTTGATCTCTGTTGCAAAAATCAGAGATTTGGGTTTCTGGATATTTTGGCCCAAAACAGCAGAAGTCGACTCATGAGTCGACTCATGCCTTGTGGGTCGACTCATGAGTCGACTCACAGGTCGTGCCAAGCCAAAAAACCAGCGTGCCAAGGAAAATTTTAGCGTGCCAATCAGCTCATTGTGCCATGAGTTGACTCATGAGTCGACTCATGCACTTCAAACATTCATAACTTCAAAAATATAAGTCCAAAAATAATGAAATTTTCACCAATAGATTACAAATCATTAGTTCTACCAAATGATACTATCAAATCAGGGTTTTAGTAAAATTATGATTTTGCCCCTGAAGAGCATAAAGACTTTTTCAAATAAAAATATTTGTATCCCTTCAATCTGCTTTGTAATCATCAAAATCAATCTAGGAGCAACAACCTACATGGATGCAATGCAGAGACCTGACTCTGAGAAATGGCTAGAGGCCATGAAATCCAAAATGGAGTCCATGAAGGTCAACGATGTGTGGACATTGGTTGACCCACCCAAAGGAGTAAAACCCATAGGGTGTAAGTGGGTCTTCAAAAGGAAGAGGGGTGCAGACGGAAAGGTGGAGACCTATAAAGCCCGTCTGGTTGCCAAGGAATATCGTCAATATTATGGTATAGACTATGACGAGATGTTTTCTCCTGTGGCAATGCTCAAATCCATTCAGATTATGCTTGCGATAGCTACCCATCTGGACTATGAAATCTGGCAGATGGATGTGAAGACAGCTTTTCTAAATGGAGAGCTGGACGAAGAGGTGTATATGATACAACCTGAAGGGTTCACATCCACAGATGAGTCTAAGGTGTGCAAGCTACAGAGGTCCATTTATGGACTTAAGCAGGCATCTCAGAGTTGGAACATACGTTTTGATAGGACGATCAAAACGTATGGCTTCGTTAAGAACGGAGAAGAGCCCTGCATTTATAAGTGGGCTAATGGTCCAGTAATAGTATTTCTTGTATTGTATGTGGATGACATTCTCTTAATCGAGAATGATGTCCCTGCATTACAGGGAACAAAGATTTGACTATCGTCACAGTTCTCCATGAAGGATCTGGGAGAAGCTTCCTACATCCTAGGGATGAGGATCTATAGGGATAGATCCAAAAAGTTGCTTGGCTTATCCCAGTCCACGTACATTGATACTATGCTGAAAAGGTTCAGCATGGAAAATTTCAAGAAAGGCTATCTACCGATAGGCCATGGAATTTCTCTCTCGAAGAGGGATTGTCCGACAACACCTCAAGAGAGAGAGCATATGGGTAGGATTTCATATGCTTCGACAGTGGGATCTATCATGTACGTCATGACATGTACACGACCAGATGTGGCATACTCACTAAGGGTAGTGAGTAGATACCAATCTGATCCAGGAGAGAATCACTGGAAGGTTGTTAAAACCATCCTGAAGTATTTAAGAAATACTAAGGACCAGTGGCTTATATATGGTGAATCGGAATTAAGACTTATAGGGTTTACAGACTCTAGTTTCCAGTTTGATCGCGATGATAGCAAGAGTGTGTCAGGATTTATTTTTACCCTTAATGATGGGGCTGTCTGCTGGAAGAGTTCCAAGCAGCACACTGTGGCTGATTCAGTATGCGAGGTGAAGTATATTGCCGCATCAGATGCTGCCAAAGAAGTGGTGTGGCTGAAGAAATTCATCACCGAGCTCAGAGTAGCACCCTCCCTTGTTGGTCCAGTTCTGCTCTACTGCGACAGCTCTGGAGCCATTGCTCAGGCGAAGGAACCAAAGGCACACCAGCGGACGAAGCATATTCTGTGCCACTACCATCTCATCCGGGAGATCGTGGATCGAGGTGACGTCAACCTTCAGAAGATCGACGGGAAGGAGAACCTGGCCGACCCATTCACTAAAGCCATTGCGGTGAAGGAGATCAACGACTACAAGTCGAAGATGGGTATTAGATACTGCACCGATAGGCTTTAGGCCAAGTGGGAGATTGTTGGGAATAGTATCCCAAAGTCAATCGTCAGTCTGTTGACGGTTGTGCTCCTTTTGTATTAGTACATGAATTATAAATAAATAAAAGTTATTTTGATATTTTTTCATCACAAATGTATCATCTTCTAATGAACTCCTGTGTTGTGGTGAAGTCCTTAGGACTATTTAGACTCGACAAAGGAGGATTTGTCGCTTAGTCCTTAAACATGTTCGCGACCAAATGATATGTTGTTACCAAGGACGACAATGTTTATCGAGCATAGGTCATTGTGTACCATATGGGTTGGTTGTCCTCAAAACCAAAGAGTGTGGAGACACTGGTATGGCATACAGGTGAGATGTAATGGTACATCTGCACTGAACGTGACCAACTCCAGAGCTATTTCTGCTATCAAGATTTGCTCCGATGGGATATGGGTATAAATATCCCTCTGACCTGAGACCGCCACGGTGACTTGCAAGCAACTCACTGCACTTAGGCACTGGACTACCTGAATTTCTAATTCAATGACGGAAGGCTGCTGGGTGTAGTCAAGTACTTGACTTGTCGGTGCGTGTGTCAAGATGGGATTGACCACTCCAGTTTAGGAGCTGTGTACAGTCGTATTTCAATTTAGCAAAACCTTGGCCAGGGTAGTCCTAGTGAGGAGTCACAGGACTAATTGAGTTGAGCACGATTCGGATGATATCATCAGGGTTGACAGTTTAACCCTGAGTCATCCTAAACATAGGGGTCAAAAGGGATGAATTATACAGTAACCATATTCACGTAGGTTCTGAATATTGCGATTGTAATTATTCGATCTATCCGATCATCGGGTACCATTGCTAGATGGTCACTTCGATCAGTACAGGAATTGGTTCCTGTGCTACCGGCTTAGGTTCGAACCTGCAGGGTCACACACATTAGTGGTTCCTTTCTGATCAGATGGCTGATTATGAATCTTATGTGTCTGGGACTCTATGATTGAGAATTAGGATTCTCTGATCATGAGTTCCACACATTTTGGGTACCGAGGTCAAAATTTTGAATTTTAAATTTTGAATTTGAAATTTGAACTCTTTGATTAGGGTTTCATATCGATGGTCTCTGATGCTTGATTGCCCATCGAATTTGGACTCAATATTTATGAGAGATTTAATTATTGATTTGATCGCTAATTAACTCAATTTGATTGAGTAATTATTTTTGGATCAAGTCCAATTGAATTGGATTCAGTTTGGATTGACCCGATTAGGTTAAATGTTGACCTAATCACTAAGGTGGTTTAGTCCCTGATTTGATCAGGGGTTAGGTTTAGTTAATTCTTGATTTGATTAAGATTTTATTGAGCCTAATTAAGCCTAATTAAGTTGGATTTAATTTATTCTAATTGTGCTTAACCTATTTAGATTAGGTTGGCTCAATTAGGTTCAAACCACCTTGACTTTTCTCCCTGCGCCACCTCACTTCTTCTGTGCATATTTAAATTTACGAGAAGCAACTTCTCATGAATTTTCTCCACACAGAAGCCATCCCACGCTCACCCTTGTGTGCCAAATATGTGGATAAAAATAAGTTGGTTGGCCATTCAAATTCAAAAGAAAGTTTGAATTTGAACGAGCAACCAACTAATCCATGCGCCATGGTCTTATCTTGTGCGCCCCATATTTTACATGAGAAAATGTTTCTCGTGTAAACTCTCCATGTACAAATCAACTCACGCCCCTTCTCTTCTCATGCACAAGTGGATAGGGATGAGTTAGTTTTGCATTTGAATTCAAATTTGATTTGAATTCAAATGTGCAACAACTTATCTTTATCCTCTCACGCGGATAAGACACGTTCGACGTTATTTTAAAAAGAGGAGAAAGGTGGGACGTGTGTAGAAATTTTAGGAGAGAAACTTTGGGGCATGAGGAAAGTTTGTGTACAAGGTGAAGGTCCAAAACCTTCCGAGAGAAAAAGAAAGAAAAGAAAGAAAATTGAGCGCAGGGTTTCTAGTGTGTACCCTAGGGTTTCTACCTAGGGTTTGGGAAGTGAGATTGGTGTGCCACGAGTGTCGTGAGTCCACCAAATTTCAGGGAGAGATCCATCAGCCTCTCAAGCAACTGTGCAAATGATCTGGAGCATTCGAGGAGTCAGCACACATTGATCAAAGGAGTTCGATCAACATCTGCCATCAAAAGGGTGAAATCACGAACTAGCATTCATGAGGAGCTGATCAGACGGGAGCTTCGTGTGGATGATCCGCAGAGGCCAGACATTTGTGTGGCTGCGATGTGATGATCAGAGCCCCCCAACGGTGATCAGATTGCGATGATCGACTACCCGCAAAAGGTGATGTATTCTGAACACAGTACTGTAAAAGGTTTACTGATTCAAATTTGAATTTCAAATTTAAATACATGCTGTTGTATCATATTTAGATCCTAGTGTAGAGTTAATTAGTATTAATTAATGAGATTAATTAATAATTCTGCTGTCAAATAGTAATTTTGAAAAAGTTTTAAAATTACCATTTTGCCCCTGCACTAAATTTTCGCTACAAATATCCCCCAGCTGAAGTTCGCGTCAGGAGTGGCCTCTCGGGGATTCTATCGGTGTCCCCAACTTCAACTGCAGGAAGACTCCGTCCGGACTCCTACGGGAGCTGAACTTCGCCCCCGACTCCGGCAACAGGAAGACTCCGTCCGGACTCCTACGGGAGCCGGACTCCGTCCCCGACTCCGACTGTAGGAAGACTCCGTCCGGACTCCTACGGGAGCCGGACTTCATCCCCGACTTCAACTGCAGGAAGACTCCGTCCGGACTCCTATGGGAGCCGGACTTCGCCCCCGACTCCGACTGCTGGAAGACTCCATCCGGACTCCTACGGGAGCCGGACTCCGTCCCCGACTCCGACTGCAAGAAGACTCCATCCGGACTCCTACGAGAGCCGAACTTCGTCCCCGACTTCAACTGCAGGAAGACTCCGTCCGGACTCCTACGGGAGCCGGACTTCACCCCCGACTCCGGCTACAGGAAGACTCCGTCCGGACTCCTATGGGAGCTGGACTCCGTCCCCGACTCTGACTGTAGGAAGACTCCGTCTGGACTCCTATGGGAGCCAGACTTCGTCCCCGACTTCAACTGCAGGAAGACTCCGTCCGGACTCCTACGGGAGCCGGACTTCGCCCCCGACTCCGGCTACAGGAAGATTCCGTCCAGACTCCTACAGGAGCTGGACTTCATCCTCGACTTCAACTACAGGAAGACTCAGTCTGGACTCCTACGGGAGCCGGACTTCATCCCCGACTTCAACTGCAGGAAGACTCCGTCCGGACTCCTACGGGAGCCAGACTTCGTCTCCGACTTCAACTGCAGGCAGGCTCCGTCCGGACTCCCGCTCCGTCCGGACTCCTACGGGAGCCGGACTTCGCCCCCGACTTCAACTGTAGGAAGACTCCGTCTGGACTCCTACGGGAGCCAGACTTCACCCCGAACTCCGGTTGCAGGAAGACTCCGTCCGGACTCCTACGGGAGCCGGACTCCGTCCCCGACTCTGGCTACAGGAAGACTCCGTCCGGACTCCTACGGGAGTCAGACTTCATCCCCAACTTCAACTATAGGAAGACTCCGTCCGGACTCCTACGGGAGCCAGACTTCACCCCTGACTTTGGCTGCAGGAAGACTCTGTCCGGACTCCTACGGGAGTCGGACTTCATCCCCGACTTCAACTGCAGGAAAACTCCGTCCGAACTCCTACGGGAGCCGGACTTCATCTCCGACTTCAACTGCAGGTAGACTCCGTCCGGACTCCTACGGGATCCGGACTTCGTCCCCGACTTCAACTGCAGGTAGACTCCATCCGGACTCCTACGGGAGCCAGACTTCATCCCCGACTTCAACTGCAGGTAGACTCTGTCCGGACTCCTACGGGAGTCGGACTTCGAGCTCCTACGGCAAGTGGTCCTCACCTACCGCCTTAACGCCCAAGGCACTCAATAGGATTTGCAGCATCCGAGCTTGTCCCAGATGGGTAGCTAGCCACCTCTCTCCGCCAAACACCCTGACCAAACTTCGGCCGACGGGCCTGGACCCCCTGGCAGGCCGTAGTAATGGCCACGACTCTGCTCCACTTCCTGCGACGGATGCTGCGTGTCTCCATCACTCCCTGGTAGGCTGCAGTAACGGCCACGACTCTGCTCCACTTCCTACGATGGATTCTGCATGGCTCCATCACTCCCTGGCAGGCCGTAGTAACGGCCACGACTCTGCTCCACTTCCTGCGATGGATACCGCACAATTTCTCCACCCTCTGGCAAGTCGCTACAACGGATGCCGCTCCACTCCCCACAGCAGGCTCCATGTGGCAGGCCGCAGTAATGGCCACGATTTCGCTCCACTACTCTTCGTAACAGATCCCTCCTGGCTCCGAACGGCCCACTGACAAGACGGTTACAAAACGTCGCCATCAACCTATTGCACCCTCCGCCTATAAAAAGGGGGACCCCAGATACGTTATTCTTTAAGCTTTAATTTTTATCCCAAAATTCTGCTAAAATTTCTGTTCGAGCACTCCATTCTTGTTGAGGCAGAGAACTGACTTGAGCATCGGAGGGTCTTGTCGGAGCAACCCCAACTCCGGTTTAGACTTCTTTTGCAGGTCCCGACGGCAACCGCGACTCCCTCGACTCCAGCTTCTCTGACGCAGGCAAATTTTTGCACCAACAAGATTGACGCTAGAGGAAGGGTCCTGTGTCTTCGCAGTACCCTTGTTCTTAAAGAAGCGCTCAACGGGACCACCTCCAGTCATCTTTCCCGGCATCCTCTTCTCCTTCCTCTGTTAGATTTTTGCCCGATGCCGCCCTGCAAAGCATTCATGCAGCGATCTACGACCTCCGTGGCCAGATCTCAGGCTCCAACCTCACCTCCAGTTTTCCAACCTCCTCTTCCTCCCTCAGCGATGGCAGTTGGCACGGAGCAATTCGACCTACTGGCTCAGCAGGTTAGAGGCCTCACCGAAGCTGTGCAGGCCATGCAGCAGCAGCAGCAACCGTAGGCGTTGGTGCGACTGGAGAGAGCATCGCCAGAACCTCAAAATTCGATGGTAGGGCGGGCTACTTGGGCCAGCCACCCCGTCTTCCCTGAAAGGACGAATCTGAGGATGGACAGCCCTCAGTCGGATCACGATTCACCCTCGGGAGATCCCTATCTCCCTTCTACCAGAAGAACCTACAGCCCTCAGTCGGATCACGATTCACCCTCGGGAGATCCCTACCTCCCTTCTACCAGAAGAACCTCGAGACTCGCAGTCGAGAGGATTTTCTGGATCAACGGCTCCAGAAGATGAACCGACGGATCGAGGAGCTCCACCACGCACCCCCCACCTATGGTGAGGATATTTGTACTGACTCTCTTTTTTCTCAAATGATCATGCAGGAACCGATCCCACCAAACTTCAAGCTCCCTCAATTTGAAAGCTACGATGGGACTTCAGACCCGGTTGACCACCTGGAGGCCTTTCGGACAATGATACTGCTTCACGGTGCTCTCGACGCCATCCTGTGCTGGGTTTTCCCATCCATCCTAAAGAAAGCGGTGAGAAACTGATACTCGGCACTGAAGTCGGGTACCATCTTTTCCTTTGACCAGATGAGCCACCAGTTTGTGGCCCATTTTGTTAGCAGCCGGTGCCCCCGAAAGGGTTCAGAGTCCCTCATCAACATCAAGCAGAGGGAGGGGGAGTCCATCCGGGTCTACATTAATCGTTTCAATATTGCCGCATTGGAGGTCCAGAATTTGGACCAATCGATAGCTATGGCCGCCCTAAAAGGCGGCCTTCAGAAGAACGACCTTTTATTCTCCCTGAAAAAGAAGTACCCCAGGAATTTTGCTGATCTGTTGGCTCGGGCCGAAGGATACGCCCGAGCGAAGGAAGCCTTCAGAATGAAGGATGAGGAGATCGCGAGAGAGCGGCAGGCGGGAGACTTAAGCAAGCCCGCAATTGAAAAAGGGCTGAGGGAAGCTCGGCCACGATCCTGAACTCCTCCCGGGCACAAGCGCGCCCAGACTCATCCCCGGGTACGTAGGTAGAGAAGCCCAGAGCGTCGGGTTCGATGGAGCTCCCCCCCAGGAAGGTTCTGCAGCTACGCCCCCCTCAACACATCGAAGGCCCAGGTGCTGATGGAAGTCAGGGAGTAGCTCCCGAGGCCCGAAAGGATGCGCACGCACCCCAAGAAGCACAATCCTAATAAATTCTCCCTCTACCATCGTGACCACAGCCACGACACAGAGGAATGCATTCAGCTCTGAGATGAGATCGAGGAGCTCATCCGTCAAGGCCGGCTCGACAGGTTCATTCGACGTCGGCCTGAGGGTAGAGAGGATCGACCGAGGGCCCCACCGCAGCCTGAGCTGCCAAGGAGGGAAGAGCAGCCCAGAGATCGGCCTCCAATCGAGATCATCAACTCTGTCTCTAGAGGACCTTGACGAGAAGCAGACCTTCCACAGCCCTAGGGCTTGAAAACTTGTAAATGTATCGCGAACGATCCCACTTTAAATAAAGATTTCTTTCAGACTTGCATAGTTTTCCTTTTTTTGCATGGACTTGAAACGACAGGGGACGACCCCGTCGGACGGCAAAAACAAACCCCAATGTGGGCAAGGTCGAAGGCCCGGTTATTTATAGACCGGATGGGGGGAGAGGCCATACAGCGCCCATATGTGCCCCCATAGCCATGTTAGGGACAGGAGGAGAACCTCGCCCTAACATGAGCAAGATCGAAGGTCCGGTTATTTGTAGACTGGATGGGGAGAGAGGCCATACAGTGCCCATATATGCCCCCACAGCCATGTTAGGGACAGGAGGAGAACCTCGTCCTAATATGAGCAAGGTCGAAGGCCCGGTTATTTATAGACCGGATGGGGAGAGAGGCCATACAGCACCCATATGTGCCCCCACAGCCATGTTAGGGACAGGAGGAGAACCTCGCCCTAACATGAGCAAGGTCGAAGGCCCGGTTGTTTGTAGATCGGATGGGAGGAGAGGCCATATAGCACCCATATGCGCCCCCATAGCCCCGTTAGGAATAGAAGGAGGACCTCATCCTAACCCGAACTGAAATCGATCACATCAGAGATAGGGGAAGAACCTCGTCTCGACACTAATTAGGGTCCGGCCATTCGAGACCCAGCAAAAAAGAAGAAAAAAGAGGGAAATGTGAAGGAACAACGGTGGGCTACCCCAACGAGAAACGGAGGCTGAACTACACTAAAAGCACAAAGGACCTCGTCTCTACGAAGAGGGAGGAAGAGAAAGTAAGATCTACGGTCACGAACAAAAGGCAAATTGGCACGGCGACGACTAGGAACCTCCAAGCGGCACCGACGCCGAACCAATCAAAAGTGCAAGAAACTCGATAATGACGACCTAATACAAGGACGAACAAGGAACCTCCGAACAACATCTACATCGCATGGGACAAAAATGAAAGAAGTCCGACGCATGATAATTCAACACGACGTACGGGTAAAGTAACAAAGATCTTTTCATTTCATTAGCAAAATATGCATTACAGAGCCTGGAAGATCGAAAAAAAAAGAAGAAGAAGACAAAAACAAACAACAACGACGACAACAACAGCGACGACAACAAATGGACAAGTGGCAAAAGAAGACACTTAGAGGGACAAAGGATAAAAAGAGCCCTAAGGGGGCCCAGCTTCCTCTGACTTCAAACTTTCAGCTTCGGCCCTCATCAGGGAGTGCCTTAAGCTCTCGACTTCTCCTTCCAATTCTTTCTCTCTCATTAATATCTCCATGTACCTCCGATGAAGTCGCTGGCTTTCGTTCTCCACCTCTCGATGCCTTTTTCTCAGGACCTCGGATTCTGCCTCCATGTCCTTGACTGCCCGCTGCTCGTACACCAGCTGGATCTTCAATTGCTGCACTTCGGCCCTCCCCTCCCCAAGGGCGACAGATAGCTCTTCTACGGTTCTCCTCAGGGATTGGAGCTCGTCGGAATCTCAAACGGGAGCAAACTGAGCCCCTTCAGCTAGCTGCCTTTAAAGGCGGGCAACCTCGTCAGTCGCCGTCCTGAGCTTCCCCCTGTATTCATCCACCTTCCTACACCAGCCGGCCCGGTACGCATCATAACTTACCTCGGCATCCTGGAGCTATTGCTGAAGGTCAGAGAGCTTCTTCGACCATTCCCGATCGCAGTCGGCCCGTGTCGGAAGCCGAGATGAGCTTTCCTCCAACTGGCTAATCCTCTCCTATGCAACTGACAGCTCCACTCTGAGAGAGCTGATCTTGGCGGCTTGAGCCCAGGATCGGTCGCTGGCGCGTTTCTTGTGTTCCTCGAGCCCCTTCTCAAAGTTCGCTTTCCTCCAGCTGTATTCCATGATCCCCTTCACGTGGAGGTTCCGAAAGCGGGTGGCCTCCATGGTGGCTTCAGAGTGGCTCTTCCTCAGCCTGCGAAGCTCGCCATCCATCTCCTTCGATCTTTTTGTCAAATGATGAACTTTCTTCTTTAGATGTTGGATCGTGGACTTCAGTGGAATCCCTTGTGATAGGGGGAGTGCTTCGACAGGACACTGCCATCAGGAGATAAAGGCGTCAAGGTGCATCTCATTGCATAAAGCAAGACAAACAAAAAAAGGGGAGCAGAGTGGAGAAGCCCTCCAAAAGGAGAAACTCAATTTTATTGATTAAATATTTCTTAAAGATAAGAGGGAACAGAAAAATTGCAATAAAAGAATAATACAAAGTTGGAGGTCTCAGACCTCTGAAGTGGGAGTCGGGGAGCTCGGTGTTCTTGGAAGGGGTGCTGCGGTGGCAGTAGCAGTAGGAGAGGGCCCGACTTCATCTTCAGATGCCTCGTCCAAGAAGCTGAGATCGAACTTGAAAAATTTTCTGACCACTTTCTCCTGGTAGAGCTCGAATCTCTTGATGAATGCTTCTTGGCCGAACTTGACGTTCAGATCCCTCATCTCCACAGAAGCTTTGAACTCCTCCACTGCTTGAACCCTGACCTCCGAGATCAGGACTGGGATCTGCTCTGTCAAATTCGCGACCTCGGCCTCCGCCTTCCTCACTGTCTCCTCCGAGGTCTGCTTTTCTTTCTCCAGGGCCTGCTTTTCTCTCTCCAGGGCCTCTTGGAGGGTGGCTACCTCGACTGCCTTCTCGTTGAGGCGAGCAACTTCGGCCCGACGACTCTCCTCCGCCTGGATGGCATCCCTCCTCGTCCGATTCGTCGCCTTGATATTGGCAAGGAGCTGGTGCCCGATCTGCAAGGCCAGTTGGAAGGTTAGAACGAAAGTTGAGAATTAATAAAATGAAGGAGCAAGGAGGGGGGAAGGTGAATCTGTTTACCTCGAGAAAGGACCCTAGGGAGTCCCAGACCCTCTGTTCGGGATCGGAGTGATCAATCCTCTGGATGACTTCGGGCAGGATGCAGCCATCGATCAATCGCTTTACCAAGTCCCTATCGTTAAAGGGATAGTCCCCTGCCTCTTCTTCAAAATCTAGGGGCTCTTCGATGGCGGCTCGGCGGTGACTCACCCTGCGGGCCACCGACTTCCTTCTCCTCCCCCTCTCTACCCCTGGCGCCTCCTCGAAGCGGACCCCCAAAGCGGGAGCCTCAGTGGGGGGACTCCTTGAAGAACCCCAGGGAGCCAGAGGTTCGGCATCTGAAGGAATGTCGACCGCGAGGGCTGCCTGGGTAGGCGTGGCCGAGCTCGTCTCCTCCGTTCTGGCCTTCTTGGCCGATCCGGAGGCCGCGGCGCCTTTCTTTTTGTGAGCCTTGAGGCCCCTGGCGAGCATCTGTGCTGCTTCGACATCCATTCCTGTAAAAAGAAAAGAGAGAAGAAAAGAGATCAGTAAAAAAAAAAAAGAGAGAAAGAAGAAAAAAGAAGAAAAAGAGAGAGAGAGAAGAAGAGCGGGAGAAAAGAAAAGGAAGGGAAGGATGGGATACTCGTAGGGTCCAGGGGGCTCAGGCTGATGTTGAATAAAAACTGCTCCCTCAGAAGGTTGGGGAGAGAAGGAGTTGGGTAACTAAGAAGTTTTCGGGTGGCCTGAAGGTCGTCCTCCCCCAGGCTGGGAGCCCTGCGGGTAGAGTCCCTTAGGGAGCCCCAAGGGGGCAATCCTAGCCTCAAGGTCAGGCAATGAACGAAGAGGTACTTCCCCTTTCAATTGTGGATTGAAGAGGGAGCACCTTTCAGCAACCCCTTCTTGCCAAACTGGGGAGAGAAATACCACCAGTCCTTCACCGAAGGGTGGCGCTTGAAGGTGTAAAAATACCTAAACAAAGAAAGAGATGGCTGAACTTCGACTACATGGCAAAGGGAGAGGAACCCTATAAAAAACCTAAAGGAGTTCGGCGCAATCGAGGCTAAAGAAATGTCTAAAAAATGGAAGAGGGTGATGACGAAGGGTGGAAGTGGAATCCGGAGTCCGGCGTGGAAGGCCTCCTGATATAGGCAGAAACGGTCAGGTGGGGGGGTGCTGGCCCGGTCGGTGGGACCAGAAAGCTTCAGATCGTACTCCGAAGGAACTCCATACTGAACCCTTATTAGTAGGAGTTCATCCGGAGTCAGGAAATAGGGAATGGCCCCCGGTGCAAAAATCGGGCGAGGCCCAGCCCTAGATGTGGGTTTGTCTATAGTGTGGGGATTCTAGGGGGCTGAGGCGGACAAACTCCTGGAACCACTAGAGGCGGAGGTGCTGGAGGACATTTCAAATAAAGACCCTAAAGATCCTGGAGAAATCAGGCGGGACAAGAGGAGAAAGGTTTGCTGGGAACCAAGCCAAAGGAATGCGGCAGAAGAAAAGTGGAGGAGAAAGGGCACCTAGATGGCAAGAAGAGAAATGAAGGTTTCGGGACTAACCTAGATCGCTCCGACGGATGCAGAGGGGCGAGGATAGGGATGACTCGAAGAATGCCTAGGGCCAAGGTGGATGCCAAAGAGGGTTAGAGCTCTCGGAGAGAAAGCAGACACCGACAGAACTCTCAGGCAGAATGAGGCTCCTGAAGGCAGAAAGGCGGGTTTAAATAGACCCTGGGATCCGACGCTATAATGATCGCGGATCTCCCTCGGGCCGACCCGCGCTCGCCACGTGTCCCACTCCCCACCGCAGGCAGCTAAAAGTGGCTGATAGCTGACAGAGCCATTACTGTGCCGTACCTGGGCCAACGTGCCAGCGAGAATTCCGAAAGGTCCCTTCGGATCACCCCGATTCAAAAAGACTCCAGCACGCGCGCATTAAATGTCAGAATATTTGAGGGTGATCACGCACAGGATTCAAGGGAACGACTTCAGCCGTGAAAATTTTTCTGTACTTCCTTCGTTCGAAACTCGAACTCGGAAGTAGAGGGACTGGTGTTGGGTATAAAATACCCCCCAGCCGAAGTTCGTGTCAGGAGTGGCCTCTCGGGGATTCTACCAGTGTCCCCAACTTCAACTGCAGGAAGACTCCGTCCGGACTCCTACGGGAGCCGGACTTCGCCCTCGACTCCGGCTGCAGGAAGACTCCATCCGGACTCCTACGGGAGCCGGACTTCGCCTCCGACTCTGGCTGTAGGAAGACTCCGTTCGGACTCCTACGGGAGCCGGACTCCATCCCCGACTCCGGCTGCAGGAAGACTCCGTCCGGACTCCTACGGGAGCCGGACTTCATCCCTGACTTCAACTGCAGGAAGACTCCGTCCGGACTCCTACGGGAGCCGGACTTCGCCCTCGACTCCAGCAGCAGGAAGACTCCATTCGGACTCCTACGGGAGCCAGACTCCGTCTCCGACTCTGGCTGCAGGAAGACTCCATCCGGACTCCTACGGGAGCCGGACTTCGTCCTCGACTTCAACTACAGGAAGACTCCATCCGAACTCCTACGAAAGCTGGACTTCTTCTCCGACTTCAACTACAGGTAGGCTTCGTCCAGGACTCCTACGGGAGCCGGACTTCATCCCCGACTTCAACTGTAGGAAGAGTCCGTCCGAACTCCTACTGAAGCTGGGCTTCGCCCCTGACTCTGGCTGCAGGAAGACTCTGTCCGGACTCCTACGGGAGCCAGACTCCGTCCCCGACTCTGGCTGCAGGAAGACTCCGTCCGAACTCCTACAGGAGCCGGACTTCATCCCCGACTTCAACTGCAGGAAGACTCCATCCGGACTCCTACGGGAGCCGGACTTCATCCCCGACTTCAATTGTAGGAAGACTCCGTCCGGACTCCTATGGGAGCCGGACTTCACCCCCGACTTCAACTGTAGGAAGACTCCGTCCGGACTCCTACGGGAGCCGGACTTCGCCCCCGACTCTGGTTGCAGGAAGACTCTATCTGGACTCCTACGGGAGCCGGACTCCATCTCCGACTCTGGCTATAGGAAGACTCCATCTGGACTCCTACGGGAGCCGGACTTCATCCCCGACTTCAACTGTAGGAAGATTCCGTCCGGACTCCTACGGGAGCCAGACTTCGCCCCCGACTTTGGCTGCAGGAAGACTCCGTCCGGACTCCTACGGGAGCCAGACTTCATCCCCGCCTTCAACTGCAGGAAGACTCCATCCGGCCTCCTACGGGAGCCAGACTTTGTCTCTGACTTCAACTGCAGGTAGACTCCGTCCGGACTCCTATGGGAGCCGGACTTCGTCCCTGAGTTCAACTGTAGGTAGACTCCGTCCGGACTCCTACGGGAGTTGGACTTCATCCCCGACTTCAACTGCAGGTAGACTCCATCCGGACTCCTACGGGAGCCAGACTTTGAGCTCCTACGGCAAGTGGTCCTCACCTACCGCCTTAATGCCCAAGGTACTCAATAGGATTTGCAACATCCGAGCTCCTCCCAAATGGGTAGCTAGCCACCTCTCTCCGCCAGACACCCCGACCGAACTTTGGCCGACAGGCCTGGACCCCCTGGCAGGCCGCAGTAATGGCCACGACTCTGTTCCACTTCCTGCGACGGATTCCGTGCGGCTCCATCACTCCCTGGCAGGCCGCAGTAACGGCCATGACTCTGCTCCACTTCCTGTGATGGATTCCGCACGGCTCCATCACTCCCTGGCAGGCCGCAGTAACGGCCACGACTCTGCTCCACTTTCTGTGATGGATACCGCACAGTTTCTCCACACTCTAGCAAGTCACGACAACGGACGCCGCTCCACTCCCCACAGCAGGCTCCACGTGGCAGGCCACAGTAATGGCCACGATTTTGCTCCACTACTCTTCGTAACATACCCCTCCTGGCTCCGAACGGTCCACTGACAAGACAGTTACAAAACGTCACCATCAGCCTATTACACCCTTCGCCTATAAAAAGGGGGACCCCATATACGTTATTCTTTAAGCTCTAATTTCTATCTCAAAACTTTGCTAAAATTTTCATTCGAGCACTCCATTCTTGTTGAGGCAGAGAACTGACTTGAGCATCGGAGGGTCTTGCCAGAGCAACCCCAACTCCGGTTTTGACTTCTTTTGCAGGTCCCGACGGTGACCGCGACTCCATCGACTCCAACTTCTCCGACGCAGGCGGATTTTTGCACCAACAAAGTTAATCAGAATATATTTGACAGTCATACTGTCAATCTCTGCCATATCTTATATGTAATTTTTTTTTCTTTATAGTATCATCTCCGATCAAATTAGAATCAGGAGAATAGGAGACTATCTCCTAAGTGAGAACTATTCTCAGGTTCTTCTATCATTTCATGAAGTTCGATCAAAAAGGCATCAAATATCCCATGCAGTGATAGTGAAGATGCAGATGAATATATAAGAACATAAAAGGACTACTCATGATGATATGCACAATTTAAATGAGATCTTTTATTTAATTGTGTCTCTTACTATTTTAGCAAATTTCATAGCCCTCAAGTATGAAAAATGAGAAAACCTATCATCTAGTTCCTTAGTGGGGTTAAGATCCCAATTTCTCATAACAAATCTTATGCATAGCATAACAAGCTCCTTTGAGTTCAAGGATAGGTAACTCTTTACAAATTGCATCTCATGCAACTCTCAATATAATTTTTACCTCTAAAATACTTATAGCCTTGTAGATAGCACAACAAACTATAGTATTTTAGTTAAATCATACTCTTCAATTCTCTATGATCATATTTAAATAATACTATCCTTGTGTATAGCACAACAAGACAGTACTACCAAAATATGCCATAAACATCACTAAATCAACATCATATCAATCTCTATAGCAAATCTTGTAGATAACACAACAAACTCACTACAATTTTTGATATACTCTATTGATTTAGTATGAGCTAAATACCATTAGCTTCATTATGCACTTATATAATATCAAATCAGTCCCCACAACAAGCCTTATGGATAGCACAATAAGCCTACTATGGTTCTTGACATAATACTGGCATGACATGAAGGAAGGCATGGATAGTATTCTTAACACTTCATCATTATGACTTAATATAATTTAAATAAGAAATTTAGGTCTCATGCATATCCAAAATATATACAAATACATCATATGCAATCTAAATTTTAATTCTAACTACCAGCATGTAAGAGCATATAAAGAAAATCTAATGGTTATGGAGTTTTGAAAAATCATCCGAGTCATAGGATGGTATATAGGTCTAACCCTAGGTGTATCATAGTTGAACCATCTCATGGTCAATCTTAATACACCTCTACTCTCCAAATACCTGATAGTCTAGTCTTCATCTGAAGAAAATATGCGATAGTGCAGTACATGCAATTTTAAAATTTTATACAGTAAAAATAATAGATTAAACAATTTAATCCTAATCATATGTATAAGATCTAATCTTATACTACCACATCAAGATCTTTGATATGAAAAATATATATTTTAGATCTCAAAATAAAAATCACATCGATCTCATTGATGCTGAAATTCTAGATCTAACTATTAGATTTATCATAAGAATCAAAACAGATTAGAGATCGTTACCAAATAAATTTTGATCTTGATCTTCTCTAATCTAATGGTTGGAGAGGATATTCCTCAAGTCACTCATAGCCACACAAAATCATCTGGCTTCTATAAAAAAATCTACACGAAGACTGATACAGATCAGGAGCTCAAAGATGCTAGTCTGCGAACAACTTTGACAGCTGATCTCCTCCTTCTACAAGTACCTTGGACACTTTAAAGTGATAGAAGATCTGAAGGAGAAAGAGAGAAGGAGGAAAAGAGGCTCTAAAAATAAAAAATTAGTAAAAAAATTGATTATGGGATGTCCAAGAGAGGGGACCCCTTTTTATAGACTAGGAATTAGGGCTTTCCAAGGAAGGATGCCATAAATTAATGCCAAAATCTCTTTTTGGCATCCCAAAAAATTTCAAAAAAATCTTTAAGATGTGGAGAAGGGATTTAAAGTCTCACATGCCAAAATATTACTCAAAAAAAATAAAAAAAAAATAATATGACACCAACAATATACCATATATGAAAAATTCCTTTCTTAGTCTACATCTTATCTCTAATTCGGATCACATTCAAAATAGGAAAGAGATAATATTATAACTCATCAGCTATTACCGACAACCCTTATTGGATCCTCTCTCATGATGTCAAAAATCATAATCCAAATCCAATTAGGCATAAAAAAATTGGCATGGATCCAGATGTGGCGCAAAAGATAAGGATAGTCCTAGTTTGACTTGGACTCTTCATTTCTAATTCAATTCTAATCCAAATCAAATTTGAATTGAAATCACTAATAAAAATAAATTTAATCTAATTAAAAATCTAAATATCTTATTAAATTTCTAACCCAATTAGGAATTAGCTGAGTCCAAAGCCTGATTGAATCAGGATCAAATTTTTCTTATTATCGGGTTTGATCATATCAATCTCAGTCTGAGTCGAACTGAATCTAATTCAGTTAGACTTGTTCCAAAGCTCTTTATTCAATCAAATTGAGTCAATTAGTAATCTAATTATTAATTAATTCTCTATGAATGGTAGAGTCCCAGTCTCAATCGGTCTAGTCCAAGTAGGACTCTTCACCAGAGCACAATCCAATTGGACTCTTTCAGTCATTAGATATGACCAAGTCTTCTAATGCGTGTGACCCCATAGATTCGAACCTAAGTCAGTAGTATAGGAACAACTTTCTATACCAATCGATGCAACTATCTAGCAATGATGACCCGATAATCAGATAGGTCGAAGTATTGCAAAGCAACCTTCTAGAACCTACTGATGTATGGTTACTGTATAATTCATCCCTTTGACCCAAATACTCAAGGTGAAAAAGTATTTAACTGTCAATCTTAATTAAGTCGACCACATTAAATTTCAACCTTTCAAATCTATCTCATAGATTATCCTAGTCAAGATTTTGCTAAATTAAAATACACTGATGCATATCTCCTACCAATTCAGAGAGGTCAATTCCATCTTAACTCACACATCGACTTGATAAGTATTTGACTGTACCCAGTATCCTTCCATCACTAAGTTAGAAACTCAGATGGTCTGATACTAAAGTACAATGAATTGCTTATAAGTCATCATGATGGTCTCAGATCGGAGGGATACTTATACCTATACCCTTCACGAGCTACTCTTGACAGCAGAGTGCTTGACACATGGTCACATTCGATACGAATGTACTCCTACATTTCATCTGCATGCCATAACAGTGTCTCTACACTTCTTGATTAAGAGGATAACCAACTCATATGGCTCACAATGACCTACACTTGATATCATTATCGTCCTAGTAATAGTGTAGCGTTTGGTTGCAAACATTTTTAAGGATTTAACGACAAATCCTCCTTTATCGATTAATAATAGTCCTAAGGACTTCATTACAACATAGGAGTTCCAAGATCATCAATTTATAGTAAAAATATCAAATAATTTTTATTAATAAAATTTTATATATAATTTACAAGATGAGCACAATCGTCTAACGATTGACTTTGAGACATATTTTTCAACAACTCCCACTTGGACTAAAGCCAATCGGTACAGTATCGTATACCCATCTTCAATTTGTGATCATCAAACTTCTTGATTTTGAGAGCTTTAGTAAATAGATCAGCCAGATTCTCCCTCCTATCGATCTTCTGAAGGTTGACGTCATCTCAATCCATGATCTCTCGGATAAAGTGATAACGGTGCAGAATATGTTTGGTGTGCTGATGGGATCTCGGCTCTTTGGCTTGAGCAATGGCTCCAATATTGTTGCAGTGTGACAAGCTAGGGCCATCAATAGAGGATGCCACTCCGAGCTCATCGATGAACTTTCACAACCATACAGCTTCCTTCGTAGCATCAGATGTCGTGATATACTCTGCTTCGCAAACAGAGTCTGCCATAGTATTCTATTTGGAACATTTTTAGTAGATTGCTCCACCATTTAGGATAAAAATATAATCTGACACACTCTTACTGTCATCATGGTCTGACTAAAAACTAGAGTCGGTGAATCCCATAAGTTTCAAGTCAATTTCACCATACACAAGCCACTGGTCCTTAGTATTTCTTAAATACTTAAGAATGGTCTTTACGACCTTCCAGTGATTTTCTCCTGGATCAGACTAGTATCTACTCACCATCCCTAATGAATATGCCATGTCTGGTCTCATACATATTATGGCATACATAATAGAACCCACTGTCGAAGCATATGAAACTCTACTCATATGCTCTCTCTCTTGAGGAGTTGTCGGACAATCTTTTTTCGAAAAAAAATTTCTTGATCCATCGAAAGATAGCCTTTCTTAAAATTCTCTATGCTGAACCATTTCAGCATGGTATCTATATACGTGGATTGAAAAAATTCGAGCAGCCTCTTAGATCTATCCCTGTTGGGTCTAAAATATCCCCCGACCGAAGTTCGTAAAAGACCGACCCTTCCAGGGCTTTTCTGGCTTCCGACTTTGTGTGGCATTTCTCTGAACCCCCTCGACCATCCGAACTTCCGAACTTCTCCGACAATGAGCTTCTCCATCTACTTGTCGGGCCGCTCCAAAGGCACTCTGGGCCTCACTATCAGCCGACCTTCTACAGTGTTCAACTATTCTTCGAACTCCTATCGGACTTCATCAATGTCTGAGCTTCTTCGACAACGAGATTTTTACTGTAATCAAATTCCATCTAAATTTCTATAGTGGTTGACCACCTTCAGGATTCCAACCGAGCTCCTACGAGTAGTTCCAGCTGAGCTCCTGCGAGAGCCGAGCTTCTACTACGAGCGATCTTCTCCAAGCTCCTGCTACGAGCGGTCTACTCCAAATCCCTACAGCGGGCGATCTACCCCAGATCTCTACTGTAAGCAAATTCCATTCGGACCTCTACTGCAAACAGATTTCTTCCGAACTTCCATTATAGGTAGCCTTCAGTCGAGCTTCTTCGTAGTCAGATCCCAGACGAGCTTCTACCATGGGGCAGGATCCACCGGCTAGGTCGTTACTCTGAGCTCCTGCGACAACCGATCTTCGACCAAGCTCCAATAATAAGCGGCCTCCTTTCGGCCTCCCATAAGAATCAGACTCCGTCCGAGCTTCCACAACGGATGGATTCCGGATGAGCTTTCACAATGAACGGGCTCTGGCAGCTAGATTTCTACAACGGCCAATCACCTCTGGATCCTTCATACTCCTCCTGTAGATGAGCCTCCCCAATGCCATCCGAAGTCCACCACCGGCTGACCTTTCATCAAGTTCCTCATGAAACTGGATTTCTTCGATGGATAATCTTCAGACGAGCTTCCATGCCAAGCAAATCCTAGATGGACTTTCATAGAAATTAGGTGTTGGAGAACAATCCCGACTCCTCCCACAGACCTTTGGTGTAGCGGAACCAGCAACGAATAGTTCTGGAGACTTCTGGACACGATCCAAGGCCCTTGACGAAATCAGTCTGGTTGCTGTCTTCTTCGTCAGCCTTTCATTCCAGATGAAGAACGCCTCTGAAATCACCTCTAAAAATTCTAAGATCTGGTACCCAACCAGATCAGACCTTGACTGAGGTTTTTTAATTTGTAGATCTCAAATCAGGGCATTCTAGATAGGGAAGAAGGTAGATGGAGACAGATCTCGTAGATTTATCCTGCTGCAGTCTTTCTTGTAGATCTGTTGATGGAGATCTCACCTGCACCTCAAACGACCTCAGATCAACTTCAGATCTGAGAGGGACTTGTTCCAACCTCTTCTCAAGAGATTTTAGGTCTTGGACCTGGTGTTTGGATGACTGCAAGAGAGGGGGGAGAAGAAATGGCTGGCAACTGCAAGGAGAAAGGGGCTAGCGCCTCCCTTCCTTTCTTTCCTTTTATGGACTGGCAGCAAGAAACCCTAGGGTTTCTTGCTTCTGATGCATGGAAGATTGCTGGAGAGAGAGGGAGAAGAGAGAGAGAGAGACTTGGGAGAAAGAGTTCTTCTATTACTTGGCTCAATCAAACCTATACAAGTACATGTATATATAAACACCGGGTCAAGTGACCCAAATCCAAAACTTCCTTGACCAACTCTATGGGAGATTAGGTTAACCCAAGCCCATGTATACCCATGACTCGACCTAATCTCACCTATCCTGGGCCCAGACCTGGCCCACAAAGAGTTGGTCCCTTGAGGCCCACATAACCTAGACCTCAAGAACCTGAAAGGCCCATAGCCTTTCAACCTAGGGCCCAACTAGCCCTAGAGCCTCCATGAAGCCCTCACGAATGATGGACCTTGGCCTTAGCCTTGGTCCTCTGGGCCTTGGGCACACCACCTGGATCACAACATTAGGCTCCTATCGGACTTCGTCGACTGAAAGTCTTCATCTGAGTCTCTACAGCAGATGGTTCTCACCTGTAGCCTCAGCGCCCAAGGCCTCCGACCATAGTAGACTCGTCAGCGACCCCAAAAATATTCGAGCTTCTCCTGGTTCGACGAGATGGAGAGCCATTTCGCTTTATCAGACATCCCAACCGAGCTTCAGCTGACAGATCCAAACTCTTTGGCAAGCCACGACGAGGGCCGCTACCCTGCTCCACTCCCTGCAACGGATTCCACGCGGCTCCACCACTCTCTGACAAGCCATGATGAAGGCCGCTACCCTGCTCCACTCCCTGCAATGGATTCCACGCGGCTCCACCACTATCTGGCAAGCCACGATGAGGGCCGCTACCCTGCTCCACTCTCTGCAACAGATTCCATGCAGCTCCACTACTCTCTGGTAAGTCACGACAACGGCTACCACTCCACTCTCCGTAACCAACTCCACGTGACCCTGAATGACCCCTGACGCCATTACTCTCCGTAACAGACTCCAGGCGGCTCTGAACAGCCCACTGCCAGGCGGTTACAGACGTTGCTGTCAATCAGTTGCCCTCTCTGTCTATAAATAAGGACCCTTAGATACATTTTTCTCTAAGCTCTAATCTCTGTCCCAAAACTCTGCTAAAATCTTTCCTCGAGCACTCCATTTCTGTTGAAGCAGAGTACTGACTTGAGTGTCGGAGGGTCTTGCCGGAGCACCCCTAACTCCGATTTAGACTTCCCTTGCAGGTCCCGACGGTGACCACGGTCATCCCGACTCTAGCTTTTCCAGCTCTGATAGAATTCTGCACCAACAGAATTGGTTGTAGAAGGAGGATGCTGTACCTTCATGGTACCCTTGTTCTTGAAAGAGTGCTCAACGGGATTGCCTCCAGTCATCTTCTCTGACATCCTCCTCTCCTTCCCCTACTAGATGTTCACCT
Source organism: Elaeis guineensis (assembly GCF_000442705.2). Classification (NCBI taxonomy): domain Eukaryota; kingdom Viridiplantae; phylum Streptophyta; class Magnoliopsida; order Arecales; family Arecaceae; genus Elaeis; species Elaeis guineensis. The sequence continues at coordinate 19,110,080 of NC_025993.2, read as the reverse complement.
GATGCCTCCTCGAAAGGCATCCACCAGGCGATCCACGACCTCCGTGGCCAGATCTCAGGCTCCGGCCTCGTCTCCAATTTCTCAGGCTCCTCTTCCTCTCCCGACAATGACGGTCGGTATGGAGCAGTTCGACCTACTGGTTCAGCAGGTTAGAGGCCTCACCGAAGTGGTGCAGGCCATGCAGCAGCAGCAACAGCCGCAGGCGTCAGTGCGGTTGGAAGGGGCATCGCCGGAGTTCCCAGACCCGGCAGTAGGACGGGCCACTTGGGCCAGTCATCCTGTCTTCCCCAGAAAGGGAAATCCGAGGGTGGAGAGCCCTTAGTCCGATCATGATTCTACTCCCGGAGGGTCCCTACCTCCACACTACCAGAAGACCCTCGAGACTCACAGTCGGGAGGACCTCCTGGATCGAAGGCTCCAGGAGATGAACCGGTGGATCGAAGAGCTCCACCACGCTCCCCTTATTTATGATGAGGACATCTGTACGGAGCCTCCCTTCTCTCAAATGATCATGCAGGAACCGATCCCGCCAAACTTCAAGCTCTCTCAATTCGAAAGCTACGACGGGACCTCAGATTCGGTCGACCACCTGGAGGCCTTCCGGACAATGATGCTGTTCCATGGTGCGCCAGATGCCATCCTGTGCCGAGCTTTCCCATCCATTCTGAAGGGAGCAGCAAGGAACTGGTACTCGACATTGATGCTGGGTACCGTTTTCTCCTTTGACCAGATGAGCCACCAGTTTGCGGCTCATTTTGTTAGCAGCCGGCATCTCCGGAGAGGCTCGGAGTCCCTCAACAATATCAAGCAAAGGGAGGGGGAGTCCATCCGGGCTTACGTCAACCGTTTCAACATCACTACATTGGAGATCTGGAACTTGGACCAATCGATCGCGATGGCCGTCCTGAAGGGAGGTCTTCAGAAGAACGATCTTTTATTTTCCCTAGAGAAGAAGTATCCCAGGGACTTTACTGATTTGTTGGCTCGGGCCGAAGGATATGCCCGAGCAGAAGAAGTCTTCAAGATGAAGGATAAGGAGACCGCGAAGGAGCGACAGGCGGGAGACTCAAGCAAGCCCAAAGTTGGGAAAGGGTCGAGTGAAGCTCGACCGCATTCTCGAACTCCTTCCGGACACAGGCATGTTCGGACTCCTCCCCGAGCTCGTAAGCAGAGAAGCCCGAACCACAGAGTTCGGTGGAGCTCTCCCCCTGGAAGATTCCATAGTTACGCTCCTCTCAATGCGTCGAAAACTCAAGTGCTGATGGAGGTTAGGGAGCAACTGTCGAGGCCGGAAAGGATGCGCTCGCACCACGAAAAGTGCAACCCAAACAAATTCTACCTCTATCACCGTGACCACGATCACGACATGGAAGAATGCATTCAGTTCCGAGATAAAATCGAGGAGCTCATCAGGTGAGGTCGGCTCGACAGATTCGTTCGACGTCGACCTGAAGGTAGGGAAGACCGGCCTAGGGCCCTGTCGCAGCCAGAGCTGCCAAGGAGGGGGGAGCAACCTGAAGATCAACCTCCAATTGGGATTATCGACTTCATCTCAAAAGGACCCCGATGGGGAGCAGACCTTCCGCAGCTATAGGATTCGAAAAGTCTACGAATGTATCACCAACAACTTTGCCTCGAATAAAAATTTCTTTCCTATTTGCATATCTTTTCTTATAACGACAGGAAGTAACTCCCCCTATACAAACGAAATTAAGCGTGTTAGGAACAGGAGGAGAACCTCGTCCTAACATGAGCAAAGTTGAAGGCCCGGTTACTTAAAGATCGGATGGGGGGAGAGGCCCTCGCAACGGCCCTTATGTGCCCCCACAGCCTTGTTAGGAACAGGAGGAGAACCTCATCCTAACATGAGCAAAGTCGAAGGCCCGATTACTTAAAGATCGGATGGGGGGAGAGGCCCTCGCAACAGCCCTTATGTGCCCCCACAGCCTTATTAGGAATAGGAGGAGAACCTCATCCTAACATGAGCAAAGTTGAAGGCCTGGTTACTTAAAGACCGGATGGAGGGAGAGGCCCTCGCAGCGGCCCTTATGTGCCCCCACAGTCTTGTTAGGAACAGGAGGAGAACCTCATCCTAACATGAGCAAAGTCGAAGGCCCGATTACTTAAAGATCGGATGGAGGGAGAGGCCCTTGCAGCGGCCCTTGCATGCCACCGCAGCCTTGTTAGGAATAGAAGGAGAACCTCATCCTAACATGAGCTGAATCTGACTGTCGAAAATGAGAGGAGAACTTCATCCTGACATAAATAAAGGCTCGATCGATCGAGATCAGACAAGGAGGAAAGTCTCTTCAACGGCCCCTCTGCACTCTCATGACCCCGTCAAGAGCAGAGGGAAGACCCTCACTCGAACACAAAAGAAAAGGAGAGATGAAAAGAGAAAATGATGAACTGTGCCAGCAATAAGTGAAAAATGAACTACATCAAAGGCACAAGGGACCTTATCTCAACGAGGAAGAAAACCCTTATCGAAACTCTTCAGTCCCAAAGGGCAAATCAACATAGTGACGACCAAGAATCTTCAAACAACGTCGACGTCCAATGGGTCGAGAGACGAAAGAAGCTCAGTAAACAATGACTCAAAGCAGGAATAGACGAGGTAATGAGAAAAATTTTGTTTAATTTCATTAGTAAAGCATGCGTTACGAAGACTTTGAAGGTCGAGACTCAGAGGATCTCATCTCAACGAGGAAGAAAACTCTTGTTGAAACTCTCCAGTCCCAAAGGGCGAATCAACACAGCGACGATCAAGAATCTTCAAACAACGTCGACGTCCAACGGGTCGAGAGATGAAAGAAGCTCAGTAAACAATGACTCAAAGCAGGAATAGATGAGGTAATGAGAAAATTTTCATTTCATTTCATTAGTAAAGCATGCGTTACGAAGCCTTTGAAGGTCGAGACTCAGGGGACCTCGCCTCGATGAGGAAGAAGATCCTCGTCAAAAATCTTCGGTCCCAAAGGGTGAATCAGCACAGCGACGACCAAAAATCTTCAAACAACGTCAGCGTCAAACAGGATGAAAGACAAAAGAGGTTCGGTAAATGAAAACTCAATACCAAAATGGACAAGGTAATAGACAATTTTATTTTCATTTTATTGGTGAAGTACACAGTACAAAGCCTTGAAGGCCAAAGGCAAAAAGAAAGAGAAGAAAGGAGCTCTAAGGAAGCCCACCTTCTTCCGACTTCGAGCTCTCGATTTCAGTCCTTATTAGGGATTGCCTTAAGTTTTCAACTTCTTTTTCTAGCTCCATCTTTCTCAGCAGCATATCCCAGTACATTTGGTGGAACCATCGGCTTTCGCCCTCCGACTCTCGAAGCCTCTTCCTCAGGACCTCGGACTCCGCCTCGATATCTTTGACCGCCTGCTGCTCGTGGACTAGCTGAATCTTCAGCCGTTGTAGTCCGGCCTCCTCCCACCCAAGGGCCCCAGACAATTCTGCCATGACCCCCCTCAAGGAGCAGAGCTCATTGGAGCCTTGTGCAGAGATGGGCTGGACTCTCTTAGATAGTTGCCTCCAAAGGCGGGCAACCTCGTCGGTCACCGTCTGGAGCTTCCTTCGGTAGTCCTCACTTGCCCACTCCAGCCAGCTTGGTAGGCGTTGTAGTTTGCCTCAGCATCCTGCAGCTGCTTTTGAAGGTCAGAGAACTTCTGCAATCAGTCTTGGTCGCGGTCGGCTTGGACTGTGAGCCAGGATGAGCTCCCTTCCAACTAGCCGATCTTCTCCCGCACGGCCGCTAGCTCAATTTCAAGGGAGCTGATCTTGGAAGCCTGAGCCCAAGATCGATTGCTGGCATGCTTCTGGAGTTTCTCGAGCTCCGTCATGAAGTCGGCCTTCTTTCGGATGAATTCCATGAGTCCCTTTTTGTGGAGGTCCTGAAGGCGAACGGCCTCCACAGCGACTTTCGAGTGGCTCTTCCTTAGCCGGTGAAGTTCATCTTTCAGCTTCTTAGATTTTTTTGTCAACTGATGAACTTTCTTTTTGAGGTCTCGGATCGTCGATGTCAGCGGGATCCCCTGTGGCAGGGGGAGAGCCTCAACAAAACCCTATCGTTGGGAGGCAGAAGCACCGCAGCTCAGATTAGTACAAGAAGACAAAAGATAAGGAGAAGAATACAGAAAAAAAAGGGGGGACCCTCTGTAAAGAAGGATCCGATTTTATTGATTAAATAATTTTTAAGTACAAGAGAAAAAAAATCATCACAAAGAAAAATTACAAACCTAGAGGTTTTGGACCTCTGGGGCGCAAGTAGAGGGGCTCGGCATCTCCGAAAGATCGTCGGTGGTGGCCGTGGCAGTTGATGAGGTCCCGACTGGTGGAGGACCGACAGTGGCCTCGGATGGTCTGGCTTCATCATCGGATGCCTCATTCAGGAAGCCAAGATCCAGTTCGAAAAACCTCCCAGCCACCTTCTCTTGGCAGAGTTCGAAACCCTTGATGAAGGCATCCTGGCCGAACTGGACCTTTAGATCCTCCATCTCGGAGGAGGCCTTAAACTCCTCCACTGTTCAGACCCCTACCTCTGAAATCAGAGACGGAATCCATGCTTTCAGCTCGAAAATCTGCACCTTCAACTCGAAAGCCTGTGCCTTCAGTTCGGAGATTTCGGCCTCAGCCTTCTTCCTCTCCTCCTCCAAGGCGGTCCTCAGATCGAACGAGGTTTGTCCCTCCTTTTCCAGCACCTCCTGGAGACTTAGGACCTTGACGATCTTCTCCTTGAGGTGGGTGGCCCCAGCTAGGCGACCTTCCTCCGCCCGAGCTGCCTCCCTCTTGACGATCTTCACCGCCTCGACATTGGCAACAAGCTGGTGCCCAATCTGCAAGAAAAGTCGAGGAGTCGATATAAAGGCCGAAAGGTAAATTAAGTAAAGGAGCAGGAAGGAGAAAAAAGTGAGTTAACCTACTTCGAAGAAAGATCCCAGAGAGTCCCAGACCCACAGTTCGAGATCGGCAAGGGTGATCCTCTCGACGATCTCGAGCAGAATGCACCCTTCGACCAGCCTTTTTATTAAATCTCTGTTGTTGAAGAAATTTTCCCCCGGATCTTCCTCAGAGCTGTTGGCCTCCTCGACGACAATCTTGCGACTGCGACTCTTCCGAGCTAGGATCTTCTTTCTTTTCCTCCCTTCGACCCCAGGTTCCCCATCGGGACGGGCCTCTGGAGTGGGATCCTCGATCGGGGGGCTCCTCGAAAGGGCTCGGGGGACTTCGGGTTCGACGTCAGAAGGAACTTCGATGGCAACAACCATCGAAACAGGCATGACTAAGCTTGTCCCTTCTATCCTGACTTTCTTCACCGACCCCGAAGTCGAGGCATCTTTTCTCTTGTGGGTCTTGAGACCCTGGGCTAACCTCCGAGCCACACTTGCATCCATATCTGTGATAAAAGAAGATCGACACAGCCCAGAGATGGAATAAGAGAAATGGGAACCAAAAAAAAATATAAAATATATATATAATATGAAATGAAATGGTACCGGCAGGGTTAAGAGGACTCAGGCCGATGTTGAATAAAAGTTATTCTTTCAGAAGTTCGAGGAGGAGGGGGGCTCGATAGGCCTCGAGCTTTTTGGAGGCTTCAAGGTCATCCCTTTCAGGCTAGAAGCTCGATGGGCGTAATCCCTCAGAGAGCCCCAAGGGGGTAATCCTAGCTCCAAGATCGGGCATCGGACATAGAAGAACCTCTCCATCCAGTTGTGGATAGAAGAAGGGGCACCTTTCAGCAACCCCTTTCTACCGAACTGAGGAGAGAAGTACCATCAGTCTTTTGTCGAGGGATGATGCTTGAAGGTATAGAAATTTTTAAACAAAGAAAGAGTCAGCCGAACTTCAGCTAAACTACCAAGAGAAAGAAACCCTATTAAAAATCTAAAGGAGTTCGACATGACGGAAACTAGAGAAATGTTCAGAAAATAAAAGAGAGCGACGACAAAGGATGGCAATGAAAGTCGAAGCCTAGCACGGAAAGCCTCCTGGTATAGATAGAAGCAGTTGGGAGGAGGGGCGCTAGCCTGGTCAGTTTGCCCGGGAAGCTCCAGCTCGTACTCTGGAGGAACTCCATACTGAATCCTTATCAGTGAGAGTTCATCTGGAGTCAAGGAGTCGGAGATGGTGTCTGGTGCAAAAGCTAGACAAGGTTCGGTCCTAGCTACGGGCTCGTCTATGGTACAAGGACTTTGGGAAACTGGGGCTGATGAACTCCTAGAGGTGCTAGGAGAGGAGATATCAGAAGACATTTTGGATCAAATAGAAGCCACAAAAATTTTGAAAAAAAAGAAAAAAAAAAGGAGAGAGAATCGAGAAAAGCAGTGAACAAGCTCTCGAGGGAGCCAAACGAAAGGAACATGAAGAAGAAAGAACAGAAAGACAGCGAGAAGTTTCAGGACTAACCTAGGTTGGCCTGGGGAGTGTGGGAAGGCGGCAAGGATGATGGAAGACTCGGAGGATGCCTAAGGCCGAGAAAGATGCTAAAGGAGACTGGTGCTCTTGGAGAAGAAGAGGGGACCGAAGGACTCTGTCAGGCGGGGTGAAACCCCTAAGGAGGAGGACGTGTTTAAATAGGCAACAGGGCCCGGAGCGGTTATGATCACGGATCTCCTCTAGCCGACCCGCACTTGCTGCGTATCCCACTCACTATGACAGGCTACTAAAAATGACTGATAGCTGACAAAATCATTATTGCACCATACCTAGAGCCATGCCCCAGCGGAAATTCCAAAATGAAGAAATCTTTTTTGAAAAGGCTCTAGTACCTGCGTGCCAAATGTCAAAATATCTGACAACCTCTGAGTGCGGCAATCGAGGGGGGCAACTTCGACCGTGAGAATTTTTCTGTACTCCCTTCATTCGGAACCCGAACTCGGGAGTAGGGGGACTGGTGTTGGGTCTAAAATACCCCCCGACCAAAGTTCATAAAAGACCAACCCTTCCAGGGCTTTTCTGGCTTCCGACCTTGTGTGGCGTCTCTCTGAACCCCCTCGACCATCTGAACTTTCGGGCTTCCCCAGTAATGAGCTTCTCCATCTACCTACCGGGCCGCTCCAAAGGCTCTCTGGGCCTCACTGTTAGCCGATCTTCTACAGTGTTCAACTATTCTCCGAACTCCTGTCGGACTTCGCCAATGTCTGAGCTTCTTCGACAATGAGATTTCTATAGTAATCGGATTCCATCCAAGTTTCTACGATGGTCGACCGCCTTCAGGATTCCAGCCGAGCTCCTACGAGCAGTTCCAGCTGAGCTCCTGTGAGAGCCGAGCTTCTACTACGAGCGATCTTCTCCGAGCTCCTGCTACGAGCGGTCTACTCCAAACTCCTATAGTGGGCAATCTACCCTGAATCTCTACTGTAAGCAAATTCCATTTGGGCCTCTACTGTAAATAGATTTTTTTCGAACTTCCATTACAGGTAGCCTTCAGTCGAGCTTCTTCGTAGTCAGATCCCAAACGAGCTTCTACCATGGGGCAGGATCCACGGCTAGGTCGTTACTCCGAGCTCCCGCGATAATCGATCTTCGATCGAGCTCCAACAATAAGCGACCTCCTTTCGGCCTCCCGTAAGAATCGGACTCCGTTCGAGCTTCCACAGCGGATGGATTTCGGACGAGCTTTCGCAACGAACGGGCTCCGACAGTTGGATTTCTACAACAATCGGTCGCCTCTGGATCTCTCATACTCCTCCTGCAGATGAGCCTCCCCAACGCCATCTGAAGTCCACCACCGGCTGACCTTCCACCAAGTTCCTCATGAAATCGGATTTCTTCGGCGGATAATCTTCAGACGAGCTTCCACGCCAAGCAAATCTCAGATGGATTTCCCTAGCAATTGGGCTCCTATCGGACTTCACCAACTGAAAGTCTTCATCCGAGTCTCTACAGTAGATGGTTATCACCTGTAGCCTCAGCGCCCAAGGCCTCTGACCACAGTAGACTCGTCAGTGACCCCGAAAATGTCTGAGCTTCTTCTGGTTCGACGAGACAGAGAGCCATTCCGCTCCATCAGACATCCCAGTCGAGCTTCAGCTGACAGATCCAAACTCTCTGGCAAGCCACGATGAGGGCCGCTACCCTGCTCCACTCCCTGCAACGGATTCCATGTGGCTCCACCACTCTCTGGCAAGCCATGACGAAGGCCGCTACCCTGCTCCACTCCCTGCAACGGATTCCACGCGGCTCCACCACTCTCTGGCAAGCCACGACTAGGGCCGCTACCTTACTCCACTCTCTGCAATGGATTCCATGCAGCTCCACTACTCTCTGGCAAGTCGCGACAACGGCCACCACTCCACTCTCCATAACTAACTCCACGTGACCCTGAACGACCCCTGACGCCACTACTCTCCGTAACAGACTCCAGGCAGCTCTGAACAGCCCACTGCCAGGCGGTTACAAACGTCACTGTCAATCGATTGCCCTCTCCATCTATAAATAAGGATCCTCAGATACATTTTTCTCTAAGCTTTAATCTCTATCCCAAAACTCTGCTAAAATCTTTCCTCGAGCACTCTATTTCTGTTGAAGCAGAGTACTGACTTGAGCATCGGAGGGTCTTGTCGGAGCATCCCCAACTTCGATTTAGACTTCCCTTGCAAGTCCCGGCGGTGACTGCGGTCATCCCGACTCCAGCTTCTCTGGCTCCGATGGAATTCTGCACCAACAATCCCTATAGATCTTCATCCCTAGGATGCAGGCGGCTTCTACCAAATCCTTCATGGAGAATTATGATGATAGTCAAACTTTTATTCCCTGTAATATAGGAACATCATTTTTGATTAAGAGAATATCATCCACATATAACACAAAAAATATAATTATTGAACCATTTGCCTACTTGTATATACAGTAATTCTCTCCGTTCCTAACAAAGCCATACGTTCTGATCATCTTATCAAAATGTATGTTCTAACTTCGAGATGCTTGCTTCAATCTTTAAATGGATCTCTAAAGCTTGCACACTTTGGACTCATCTGTAGATATGAATCCTTCAGATTGTATCATATACACCTCTTCATTCAGCTCTCCATTTAAAAAAGCTGTCTGCACATCCATTTGCCAGACTTTATAGTTCAAGTATGCTACTATCACAAGCATTATTTGAATAGATTTGAGCATTGTCACAGGAGAAAATATCTCATCATAGTCGATACCATAATGCTGATGATAATCTTTGACAATCAAACGAGCTTTATAGGTCTCTACCTTTCCGTCTGCACCCCTCTTCCTCTTGAAGACCTACTTACACCCTATGGGTTTAACCCCTTCAAGTGGGTCAACTAATGTCCATACATCGTTGACCTTCATGGACTCCATTTTGAATCTCATGGCTTCAAGCTATTTATCAGAGTTGGACCTCTACATCACATCCATATAGGTGATCGGATCCTCATCGTTCTCATCGAGTTCGACAGGATCTCTATCTCAGACCAAAAATCTAAGTATCTATCCGACTAATGTGGTACTCTACCGAATCGCCTTAAGGATGTTTGTTCATTAGGCTCCAGGTTTGATCTTATCAAATTCGATTCAGATTCAATCATTGGTGTCGGTTCTTCTACTTGTCAAACTTCATCAAGCTCGATTTTAGAGACACTTATTCCTTCACTAAGAAATTTCTTTTTCAAAAAGTATGCTTTACTGCTGACAAACTCTTTTTGTCAGCAGGCCGATAAAAATAATATCCCCTCATTTCTTTAGGGTACCCTACAAAATTACACTTATCGATCTTAGGACTGAGCTTGTCAGTTTGTAATCATTTAACATAAATCAGACACCCTCAGACCCTAAAGTAAGAGAGGTTCAGCCTATGTCCTGATCATATCTCATATGGTGTCTTACTAACTGACTTGCTCGAAATATTATTGAGCACAAGATAGGCTGTTTCAATTGCATATTCTCAAAAAGAGATCGACAGAGTTGCAATTTTCATCATAGACTGAATCATGTCCAACAAGGTTCGATTTCTCCCTTCTGAGATGCCATTATGCTGTGGTATCCTTGGAGGGGTCCATTGGGAGAGAATTTCATTCTCTCCTAGATATGTCAAAAATGTACTGAAAAGATATTCACCTCCTCAGTTAGATCGAAAGTTTTAATACTTTTTTCAGTTTATTTCTCTACTTTATTACGGAATCGTTTGAATATTTCAAACAATTCAGACTTGTGTTTCATCAAGTAGACATACCCATACCTAGATAGGTCATCTATGAACATAATGAAGTAACTGTACCCTTCTCTGGCATATGTGTTCATGGATCCACATATATCAGTATGTATCAGACCCAGCACATCACTGGCTCGTTCATCTTTTTCAGTAAAAGATGACTTGGTCATCTTTTCAAGCAAATAAGACTCACAGATAGGTAATGATTCATAATCGTCTTTATCAAGAATTTCTTGTTGAGCTAATCTATTCATCCTATTCTTATTGATATGACCTAGCCTACAATACCAAAGGTAGGCATCCGTAACATCATCTATTCTAGGGTGTTTATTTGAAATATACATTACATTAGGCCTAGATACAACATAGATACCATTATTCAACTGTCCACATAAAATTGTAACACTATTCAAAATGATATCACAAAAATTTTTCTTTATTGATATTTTATAATTGGAATTGGCCAAAAGGTCTACAGAAATAATATTTAAAAAAAAACTAGGATAATAATGACACTCATTAAGAATAATATACTGAGATTTGAATACAAGCTTGATGATTCCTAAAGCTAGAACTGGAACTGATCTTCCATCTCCAATGTTCAGGAATCTCTCACCTTCTCCAAATCTTCTACTGACTTGAAGACCCTGCAACGAATTACAAATATGAATAGGGCTATCAGTATCCAATATCTAGATCATTATATCAAAAAGAGAGAAGTTACAAGATGTTATCACATAAGTACCTTGTCCTGCAACTGATTGCTTCTACTTCTTTGGCCTGTTCAGATCAAGAAAAGCGATATATTGAGGATAATTTCTCTTCCAGTGATCCTGCTTCTTGCAAAAAGAACTCTATCTGACTTTGATCAGCCTTGAACTTGAGTTTCTGGGACTGACTCCCAGCACTAGGCACCTTCTTATTCTTCTTCTTTTTCTCTTTCTTAAAGGAACGATGACTACCCGAAGAAGATCCTTCCATTAGATTCACTATCTCCATATGGAGCTGATGATCTTTCTTAAAAATCTGTAGCAACCCCAACAGACTGTGCTAGTTGACTACAGGCTTCGTCATTCTGAAACGACTGAGGAACGATAGGTAGGACTTGGGTAGAGAGTTCAGGATCGCATCCTTCCCTAGCTATTCATGCAAAAAAAAATTAAGTTTGCTTAATTTTTCAATCTACTCGATCATGTACAATACATGATCGATAATAGATGACCCTCCCTCATCTGGATATTGAAAATGGTGCAATTAGTCTTATGTCGCTCAATGTCGTTTGGAGTACCAAAAGAATCCCTCAACACTTGAAGTATTTTCTCTGGCTGAGCTTCTTCAAACTTTCGACTGAACTTGTTATTCATGAAGGCTCGCATGATGCAACGAACCATGGTGCGATCGTTGAGCCACTTCAAATAAGTGTCTCGGATCACTCTTCGGGCATTAGGAGCAGGCTCCTCAGGTACCAGATCCATTATCACATAAAGGATCTGCTCGTGCTCCAAGATAATCTTTAACTTTTGATATTAATTATTGAAATTTGATCCGATAAGCTTCTCACTATCCAACAGTGATGTTGTCCAGCTATGCAACCCAAGAGGGGGGGTGAATTAGGTTTTCAAAGATTTTAAACTTAATTTGTAACTATGAAGATTATTTAACAAGAGCAAGATAAGTATGAAAAGTGTAATTTATGCAAAAATAATAGTTGGTTGCAAGAATGCAAGAGAATAAAGAAGTTTAAGAGGAGAGCAATTAAGCACAACACAAACAAGAAGATTTATAGTAATTCAGTGTCAACCTTGCACCTACATCCACTCTCCAATGTAGGAACCAGATCTAGGGTTTCAGGGTTAGATCTTGAAACTTTTTCAAGATCATACAGCGGAAGACTAAAATAAATCAAAATTTATTTTTTAAAATTAGAGAATCCTTAGATCTAAGATCTTATTACATGATTATTACATAGCATTAAATCAAAAATTAAAATATATAAATATAGCATGAACTACATGTTGATCATATCAACATGTTTCTATACTACATCTAATGTATGTATTAAACAATAGATCAGATCTATTACCTTGCAAGTTAGACATTCTACCCTCGCTGATCCGGGCTTGAGGATGATGTTGCAAGCCGCACATACATCCGATCTCTAGGAGTCATCCACACGAGCCCACGAATCTCAATCAGAAGTCCTGCTTCAGAAAATCAGCACAGTATGCTAGTACTGCGCTGATCCTTCTTTGATGGTTGATCAGGTACCTCCTTCTTCTTGATTTGGACTCTTCCAAAGATGAAAAGTAGAAATAGGAGTTTCATATCTGAGACACTCTCAGAAAACTCAAGATTGAGGGAGGAAAGATATGAAAATAAACAACCCTAGAAGAAGACCCTCTTCTTCTTCTCGTTTCTCTCTTTAGACACCCTAACTTGTATCTTTTATATCTCCACGACCCAAAGGTCTTTCTCTCTGATTTTTGGATGACCTAAATTTCTCTCAAATATATATCTTCTTCAAAAATTTCATGAAGAAACTCATTTTATATAGAGAGATATGATGGAGTCCTTGTCTAGGTCAAATACCTAGTCAAGGCTTATCCAAACATGGCAAGTTAAGGGGCGCCCAACTCATGAGCACCTCCTCCTTATTTTCATACATGGATCACTAGAAAAGGGTGTACAATGTGTACCATAAAATCCATGAAAATTCTAAAAAAAAATTTAGATAAATTCGATGCAAAATTGAAAGAGTTTTGGATTTCTAAAACTCTATCTCATAGAATTCGAAATCCAAACTTATTCCTTTTTGATTTGATCCAAACCACCTTCCATGTAAGAAAGAAGAGAGGAGACCTTTTGTGAACATGGGAGAGACCTAGGAGAGGGCTTTTGTCACACAAAATAAGAGGAGATTGGCCTTGAATGAGAGAGAGGGCGTGGGGAAGGCTTATGTGGTGCAAGGTGGAATCCTAGTCTTACTAGGATTCTATCTTATGACTTATTTTAATTTGGTTTCTCAAATCAAATCAAACCAAAATTAGATCAACACAATTAAAATAGATCTTAACTCAATTAAAAATCTAATTTAATCGGATTAAATTTGATTTAAATCTGATTTAATTTTTTAATCAAATTAGAAATTAGATTGATCCAAGTCCTAGTTGAACTAGGACTAGTTTTTTCTTGCACTTGACTTATCCAATAAATCAATTGGACTTAATCCAATCAAGTCCAAATCAAATTTAATTAAATCATATTTAATTAGACTTAATCTTAGCCTGTTGACTTAATCAAATTAAGCCAATTAGCAATCGAATTGCTAATCGATCTTCCTGCAACACTTGTACTGGGTTAAATGTCAATCGTATTGATCATTTAACCCTAGAATGATTCTTAATCGTTGATCAACCATCCGATCGGATCATGAACTCTAATGTGTGTGACCTCATAGGTCCGAACCTAAGCCGGTAGCATAGGAATAAATTTTTGTACCAATTGAAGTGACCATCTAGCAATGGTACGCGACGACCGGATAGGTCGAATGTGTAGAACAACATCCTTAGAACCCATGTGGATATAGTTTTCATATAATTCATCCCCTTGATCAAAATGATCATAGGACACCCCAGAGTTCCACTGTCAACTCTGATCAGGTTGTTCACATTGTATTTCAAAATATCAAATCCATCTGATGGATTATCCTGACCAAGATTTTGCTAAATTAAAATACAGCGACTCATTCTTCTCCAACTCTTGGAGTGGTCAATTCCATCTCGATCACACTCTGACTTTGCAAGTACTTGATTGTGTCCAGAAGCCTTCCATACCTGAATTAGAAATTCAGTTAGTCCAGTATCAAAGCACAGTGAGTTGCTTGCAAGTCACTGAGGCGATCTCAAGTCTAAGGGATACTTATACCAATATCCCATCAGAGACATTCTCGACAGCAGAATACTCTGGAGTTAGTCACGTTCAATGATGATGTACTAGTATATCTCACCTGTATGCCATACCAGTGTCTCCACACTCTTTGGTTAAGAGGACAACCAACCCATATGGCCTACAGCGACCTATGCTCGATAGAAGCTGTCGTCCTTATTAACAACCTATCATTTGGTCGTGAACTGTTTTAAGGACTAATCGATAAATCCTCTCTTTATCGAATCTAAATAGTCCTAAGGACTTCATGATAACAACGGAGTTCATTAGAAGATGAAAGCTTATGATGAAAATGCCAAATATATTTTATTTATTAACAAATCAATTATAATACTTGATTGCTCAACCGTCAACAGCTTGATGATTAGCTTTTTGGGACACATTTCCCAACAACTCCCACTTGTCCTAAAGCCCCTCGGCACAGTATCTAATACCTATCTTCGACTTGTGGTTGTCGAACTCCTTTATCGCCAGGGCTTTAGTGAAGGGGTCGGTCAGGTTCTCCTTTTCGTTGATCTTCTGAAGGTCGACGTCACCTCGATCCACGATCTCTCGGATCAGGTGGAAGCGGTGCAAGATGTGCTTCGTCCACTGATGTGCTTTGGGTTCCTTCACCTAAGCTATGGCACCAGTGCTGTCGTAGTAGAGCAGGATCGGACCATCGAGGGAGGGTGCTATTTCAAGCTCGTTGATGAATTTTCTCATCCACACAGCTTCCTTCGCGGCATCCGATACTGCGATGTACTCCACTTCACAAACAGAGTCTGCCATAGTATGTTGCTTGAAACTCTTCCAGCAGATGGCTCCACCATTCAGAGTAAAGATATAACCCGACACGCTCCTGCTGTCATCATGGTCAGATTGGAAGCTAGAGTCTGTGAACCCCACAAGTTTCAGATCTGACTCGCCATAAAACAACCATTGGTCCTTAGTATTTTTCAAATACTTAAGGATGGCTTTAACCACTTTTCAGTGATTTTCTTCAGGATCAGATTGGTATCTACTCACTACTCCTAGTGAGTATGCCACATCTGGTCTTGTACATGTCATGGCGTATATGATAGATCTCACGGCTGAAGCATATGGGACTCTACTCATATGTTCTCTCTCTTCAGGAGTTGTCGAACAATCCTTCTTAGAGAGAGAAATTCTTTGGTCTATCGGTAGATAGCCCTTCTTAGAATTCTCCATGCTGAACCTCTTCAGTACAGTGTCTATGTACATGGACTGGGATAACCCAAGCATCCTTTTAGATCTATCCCTATAGATCTTCATCCCTAGGATGTAAGATGCTTCACCCAAGTCCTTCATGGAGAACTGTGATGACAACCAAACTTTTATTCCCTGTAGTACGGGGATGTCATTCTTGATTAAGAGAATATCATCCACGTACAAGACAAAGAATACCACAACTGGATCAATTGCCCATTTATAGATGCAGGGCTCTTATCCATTCTTAATGAAGCCATACGTTTTGATCACCTTATCAAAATGCATGTTCCAACTCCGAGAAGCTTGCTTCAATCCATAAATGGATCTCTGAAGCTTGCACACCTTGGACTCATCTGTTGATGTAAACCCCTCAGGTTGTATCATATACACCTCTTCGGTCAGCTCTCCATTCAGAAAAGCTATCTTTACATCCATCTGCCAGATCTCATAATCCAGATGGGTAGCTATTGCAAGCATTATCCGAATGGATTGGAGCATTGCCACAGAGAAAAATATCTCGTCATAGTCAATACCATAACGTTGACGATACCCCTTGGCGACCAGATGGGATTTATAGGTCTCCACCTTTCCGTCTGTGCCCCTCTTCCTTTTGAAGACCCATTTACACCCAATGGGTTTAACCCCTTCAGATGGGTCAACCAATGTCCATACATCGTTGACCTTCATGGACTCCATTTCGGATTTCATGGCTTCAAGCCATTTCTCAAAATCAGATCTCTGCATTGCATCCATATAGGTGATCGGATCCTCATTATTCTCATCAAGTTCGATGGGATCACTGTCCCGGATCAAGAAATCATAGTATCTGTCCGACTGACGTGGTACTCTATCAGATCGCCTTAATGGTGCAGGTACATTGGGCTCTGGATCTAATCTAATCATATCTGACTCAGGTTCAGCTATTGGTGTCGGTCCTTCTATCTGTTGAACTCATCAAGTTCAACCTTAGAGGCAACAGTTCCTTCACCAAGGAACTCCTTTTCTAAAAAGATTATCTTAAGACTGACGAACACCTTTTGTTCATCAGCATGGTAGAAAAAATATCTTTTTGTCTCTTTGGGGTACCCTATGAATGAGCATTTGTCAGACCTAGGTCCAAGTTTGTCTGTGACTAATCGTTTGACATAGGTCGGGCACCCCCAGACCCTAAGGTGTGAAAGTGCTGGCTTACGTTCCGTCCATATCTCATATGGAGTCTTAAGTATAGACTTACTTGAAATCCTATTTAACAGATAACAGGTCGATTCGAGTGCATATCCTCAGAAAGATATTGGCAAGCTAGCAAAACCCATCATGGATCGGACCATGTCTAATAGAGTCCGATTCCTCCTTTCAGACACACCATTATGCTGTGGTGTTCCTGAAGGAGTCCATTGGGAGAGAATCTCATTCTCCTAGATATGTGAGAAACTCACTAGAAATGTATTCTCCTCCTCGATCAGATCGAAGAGTTTTAATACTCTTTTCAGTTTATTTTTCTACTTCACTTCGAAATCATTTGAACATTTCAAATGAATCTGACTTATGTTTCATCAAATAGACATATCCATATCGGGATAGGTCATCTGTGAAAGTTATGAAGTAGAAATATCCACCTCTAGCACTGGTGCTCATGGGCCTGCATACATCAGTATGTACTAGGCCCAAGAGCTCAGTAGCTCTCTCACCTTTTCCAGTAAAAGGTGACTTGGTCATTTTACCAAGAAGATAGGACTCACAGGTTGGAAGTGATTCACAATCACTGACTTCGAGGATTCCCTCTTGAGTCAACCTATTTATTCTATTCTTATTTATACGACCTAGCCTACAGTGCCATAAGTAGATACTATCTAATCTAGGGTGCTTGCCAGTAGAATAGACTCTTATCAGGCTTGATCTTTTTGGTCTGGCTCTGCACTGATGTCCTAGCCTGAACTTGCACCTTCTTCACTTTCTTCTTGTTGTTCTTCTTCCCTTTCTCAAAGGGTCAAGAACTAGAAGACGAACCTCCCACTGAGTTCACCGACTCCTTGAGGAGTTGGTGATCCTTCTCAAAGTTCTGAAGCAACCTCAGTAATCCATGGTAGTTTACTTCAGGCTTTGTCATTCTATAATGAGTGAGGAATGGGAGATAAGACTTGGGTAGCGAGTTCAGTATTGCATCTTTTCCAAGCTGCTCATGCAAAGAAAGCCAAGCTTGCTCAATCATTTCATCAGCTCGATCATGTACAATACATGATCAGTAACAGAGGCACCATCCCGTATTTTGGTGTTGAAGATGGCACAACTAGTCTTGTGCCTCTCCACATCATCGGGTGTGCCAAAGACATCCTCCAACACTTGAAGCATGTCCTTTGGCTAAGCTGTCTCGAATCTGCGACTGAACTCGTCGCTCATGGCAGCCAGCATGATATAGCGCACCGTGGTTCGGTTACTGAGCCACTTCTGGTAAGTGTCTCTAACTGTTCCACGTGCATTGGCAACTGGCTCCTCAGGTGCAGGATCCATTATCACATATGGGATCCGTTCATGCTCCAGGACTATCTTCAACTTTCGGTACCAGCTATCGAAGTTGGGTCCCACCAACTTATCATTGTCCAACAATGATCGGAGCGATAGGGAAGTGGCCATATTTGCACAAAGGAGAACCATAACCTAATTAGTAATTGATTCATTAAACCTAAAGATTTGGACTTTAATCAAAAGGTTTCTCCCACTATTTTATTCGAATTGGTAGCCTCTACCTCCAATTTGAGAAATTACCCTAATTCTTTAGCGGGTACTAGAATCCACTTAGACTGCACATAAGCCCAACTTTGGTTGGCCAACCCATGTACATCTAAGGGTAGGTTCATAACCAATTGTTTCTCTAAATAATTTTTAATAATTTTAATTTTACCCCAGAAACCTAATCAGTAGGCTTTGGCCTCCACTGTAAGGATCTGATTAGGTCCAACCATTAACATGATCATACTTGGTGTATCTAACCAACGAATGATTAAGCCCAACTTTGGTTGGCTCACCTAACCACCATTAGAGAGACACTTCCAAGTCATCATATGATGAGTGATAATTCCATTAGTCAACAAGCACCAGGCCTTTGGGTCTGCAATGATTATTAAGTTAATGGACTCATTATCAAATACCTTAATGGGAGGCTATGACTCAGTTATCTCCATAACTTTATCATTTTAAGGACCTAATAATTTTAGAGAATTTAAATAATATAGAGGATGAAGTCAGATGAACCAGCTTATTATGATCCTCCCACTGGCTTCACCAAGTCATCTTAAGGGAGACCATTAAAAGGGCTGGTCTAGGAGCACCTAAATCAGTCACACTGATTTACCTAGCTGACATGGGTCAGGTCAAATAGTCAAGTGATCCGATCAAAACATAATTTCACCAAGAGGCCAGGTAAGTTCGATCAGTGGGAGGGTCTGCCAAAGCTTGCCTTAGACACCATCAGAAATGGTCAGGTAAGCGGGCTCCCAATTAAAAACCACCGGTCTGGTTTACCTTAGACACCAACTGGTTTAATTAGTTTCGATTAGATCAATCTAACAGTTCATGCTAGACCGCTTAGCCAAGAATCAAGTCCATTTGGTTCTCGTTAAAGACATGGACTTGACCAACTACAACTATTGTAATTGATCTAGAGAATCTTTGACCTAATCTAAGACAACAATTGATTAGATTTAGTCAATTCTCTAATTAAGTCCATCTTCAATCTAACCATAGGTCTAACCCAATTAATGGACCTAATTCCCACTAACCATTAATCCAATGTGTTATGGTTTGTGTCTTAGGTTCTTCAATTCACAATCCTAGAACCTAATCAAACAACTTCTTAATTCTTAATTAAGTTTTGGGCTAAGGGTTGGGTTCGACTTTTCAAAAAATAATTTTCATATTGGTAAAATAATTTTATAATATGATTCTACCAACCATATTGCATGTTTAATTCATAATCAAGATACAAGTAAAATAAACATGAAACTACTTTAGATCTAATCTAAACAGGTTCATGTAATTGAAATAATTTCAACTTTAAACAATTTTTTTGCACAAAAATTACTAACAAAAAGATTTTATTTTAGATTTAAATATATTTTAAATCTAATAAATCATAAATTTAATCTAGATCATATCTAACAAATTTATGATTAAAGATAGATCTACACAAACTAGGACAACCTTTGCACTGTAAGGGGTAAACCTTACAGCAGGACAACCTTGTAGTTCATGATTGATCTAAAATTTTAATTTTAGATTTAATAATCAGATTATAAATTAGATCTAATTTAAGAAATAATCTAAGCATGTATAAATAATCATGTAATAAAGAACCTGGGCTCTGATACCAATTGTAGGAACCAGATCTAGGGTTTCAGGGTTAGATCTTAAAATTTTTTCAAGATCATACAGCGGAAGACTAAAATAAATCAAAATTTATTTTCTAAAATTAGAGAATCCCTAGATCTAAGATCTTATTACATGATTATTATATAGTATTAAATTAGAAATTAAAATATATAAATATAGCATGAACTACATGTTGATCATATCAATATGTTTCTATACTACATCTAATGTATGTATTAAACAATAGATCAGATCTATTACCTTATAAGTTAGACATTCTAACCTCACTGATCCGAGCTTGAGAATGATGTTGCAAGCTGCACACACATCCGACCTCTAGGAGTCGTCCACACGAGCTCACGAATCTCGATCAGAAGTCCTGCTTCAGGAAATCAGCATAGTATGCTAGTACTGCGTTGATCCTTCTTTGATGGTTGATCAGGTACCTCCTTCTTCTTGATTTGGACTCTTTCAAAGATGAAAAGTAGAAATAGAAGTTTCAGATCTAAGATGCTCTTAGGAAACTCAAGATTGAGGGAGGAAAGATATGAAAACAAACAACCCTAGAAGAAGATCCTCTTCTTCTTCTCGTTTCTCTCTCTAGACACCCTAACTTGTATCTTTTATATCTCCATGAACCAAAGGTTTTTCTCTATGATTTTTAGATGGACTAAATATCTCTTAAATCTCTATCTTCTTCAAAAATTTTATAAAGAAACTCATTTTATATAGAGAGATATGATAGAGTCCTTGTCTAGGTCAAATACCTAGTCAAGGCTTATCCAAACATGGCAAGTTAAGGGAAGCCCAACTCTTGAGCACCTCCTCCTTATTTTTATGCATGGATTACCAGAAAAGGGTGTATAATGTATACCCTAAAAGTCATGAAAATTTCAAAAAAAATTTGGATAAATTCGGTGCAAAATTGAAAGAGTTTTGGATTTCTAAAACTCTATCTCATAGAATTCAAAATCCAAACTTATTCCTTTTTTATTTGATCCAAACCACCTTCCATGTAAGAAAGAAGAGAGGAGACCTTTTGTGAACGTGGGAGAGACCTAAGAGAGGGCTTTTGTCACACAAAATAAGATGAGATTGGCATTGAATGAGAGAGAGGGTGTGGGGAAGGCTTATGTGGTGCAAGGTGGAATCCTAGTCTTAATAGGATTCTATCTTATGACTTGTTTTAATTTGATTTTTCAAACCAAATCAAACCAAAATTAGATCAACTTAATTAAAATAGGTCTTAACTCAATTAAAAATCTAATTTAATCAGATTAAATTAGATTTAAATCTGATTTAATTTTCTAATCAAATTAGAAATTAGATTGATCCAAGTCCTAGTTGAACTAGGACTAGTTTTTTCTTGCACTT
>NC_025993.2:18997998-19088910 GCF_000442705.2 Elaeis guineensis | reverse complement strand
GTTAGAGGATTTTTAGGAAGCATAAAAGGCAATTAAAATGGGCAAAAAAATAACCGTTGCTGACATTTTTCGTCGCAGGGGTCGACTCATGAGTCGACTCATGCTTCAGGGGTCGACTCATGAGTCGACTTCTGTTGCAACAGCCAGAAAATGAGTTTCTGCAACTTTTGGCCTAAAACTGCAGGGGTCGACTCATGGGGGTCGACTCATGCCTGGGGGTCGACTCATGAGGGTCGACTCACAGGGTGTGCCAATCAGCTCATTGTGCCATGAGTTGACTCACGGGTTGACTCATGATTTTCAAACATGCATAACTTTCAAAATACAAGTCCAAAATCAATGAAATTTTCACCATTGGATCACAAATCTCTTGTTCTACCAAATGATACTATCAAATTAGGATTTTAGTAAAATTATGATTTTGCCCTTGAAGAGCATAAGGACTTTTTTATTTTAAAATTATTTGTATCCCTTCAATCTGCTTTGTAATCATCAAAATCAATCTAGGAGCAACAATCTCCCCCTTTTTGATGATGACAAAACATTTGAACAAAAATATTTATGTTAATGCATTAATTTCAAAAGAATCCATTATAGGTGTATATGCTTGAAAAGAGTATGATTCTTTTGGCATGTAATATAAATGCAAAAATAGTTTGTCCTTTTTCTTAAAGATTTGAAAAGGGTATTAGATCATTTTGAGTTTAAGATATATCAGAGCAAGAGAAGAGAAATAAATTTTGCAATGTATCAGAGCAAGAAAAATAATTTTTACAATGATATTAGAAAAGATTTTACAATATATCAGAGCAAGAAAATTTTATAATATATCAGAGAAAATTTCACACTGTATTAGAGCAAATGTCAGAGAAAATTTCACACTGTATCAGAGCAAATGTTATAATATATCTGAGAAACCTTCACACTGTATCAGATTAAATTTTATCATGTATCAGAGCAAGTTAAAAGAAATTGTAGGGTGTATCAGAGTAAATCAAATTTCTTAAGTTGTATCAAGGTGAATAAAATTTCAAAAGATGTATCAGAGCAAGTTTGAATTTTGAAATATATCAGAGCATATAAAAAAATACTTATTTGTATTGTACTTATGATTTTGCTTTTGATGGATGGCTTTTTGTCTGATACCAAATTTCGATACCAAATTTCTCAAAGTTTTGTTTAATTTCTCCAATATTTGTTTCCCAAATTTTTTTTTTTAATCTTCCAATTTTTGTTTAATTTCTCAAGTTTGGTTTAATCTTTCAATTCTTATTTTTGTTTAATTTCTCCAGTTTGGTTTAATCTTCCAATCTTTATTTTTGTTTAATTTCTCCAGTTTGGTTTAATCTTCCAATCTTTGTTTTTGTTTAATTTCTCCCCCTTTTTCTCATAATTTAGGGTTTTGCTTCTTTTTTTTTTTTTAATTTTAATTTTTGTTTTTGTTTAATTTCTCTCTCTTTTTGACATCATCAAACATAGTTAACTCTTCCTTTTTCTGAAACATTCTTTAATTTCTTCCCCTTTAGAGTTTTTCACAGATGTTTGCTCCCCCTTAATATAGCAATTATCAACAGCAAACAACAACAAGGAGAAGACAATATTTCAACAAGGAGAATATATGACCAAAATATGATCATTACAAAGAGGTAGAAATATAGGTAAAAGATGATTCCATTAATATCATAATTGTTTCAATACATAGTTCTTAAAAATAAAATTCAACCAGCTAATTGTCAATACATGGCCCCGAGGTATAGATCCTAGAACAAAATACTAACACCTAGGATCTAGTAAAGATCAAGATAAGTCAATGATCTGAGTCATCAGATATAGGGTGAGGAGATGATGGATCAGAAGTGCGTCCTCTACCCCGTCTGCCTCTGGCACGAGCAGGAGAACGAGATGAACTGGATGGCTGAGAACGCTGAGATGCTAGGGACTGAACAGAAAGGGTGAGTCTAATAGAATCAAGTACGTTCAGTGCTCTGGAAACAGATTGAAGTAGAGCAGTGAACTAGGTGGTAGCATGCTCACTCGATCCTCGGATCTCTTTCCTCAGTAATTCATATCCACCTTCTAGTGCTCCTCTGAGCCTACCAGCCTCTGCAGTGAGGTCTGTGACCTCAATAGTAGACTCCTGTGGCTGGGGATGGGCCAATGCAAGGACTTGCCCCTGCAAGTCAAGAACTCTGCCAGTCAGTCGCCATACTGTATTCTCAAGCTGCTGGATCCGGATGGACTGATCTGAAATCATCTGAAACATAGTGGAGATGTGGAGAGTAATGGTCTGATCAGAAGAGGTAGCTCCAGGTGCAAAAGAAGTACTACTCCACTGGCTAGACAGCAAAGAAGCCACACGCTGTGAAATATGCTCGATCTGATCGTCAGCCAGTCTGAACTCTGAATGAGGTGCTCTGCTCTCTGGCTGATGCACTGGTGTGGGCATCCTAGTAAACTCTGAAGGGCCAGCCTCAGTATCAGGAATGAACTGGGTATCTGGTGAAGCTGCCCTGAAGTCATGTACAGGAGAAGATGGACCTTCTTCTTCTACTCTGCCTTCAGTTCTATCTTCAGCTCTTTCCTCAACTCTCTCCTCAGCTCTTTCTTCAGAGCCCTTGATCCAACCACCAACAGTCTTTGTAATTCCCATTCGGTGCAGGCTGTGTTGGTTGAAAGTGTCCACATGTGAGAGTTTGGTAGCAGCCTCCCCCTCACAACTAACTCCAAACCTCCTAAATACTCTAGTAAGGGCCATACCATAAGGCAAGTGTGCCTTGGATCTATTCAAAGTTTCTCTCATGGCCTCTATCATAAGTGCAGGGAGGTTCAGGGGGGTCTGAGTGATGACATGAAACATGATACATACATCTCTGCCAGACAGTAAGTCATGTCTACCACTCCTGGGAAAGAAGAGTTTTGTTACAATCTGATGCAGGACCCTCATCTCAATGGATAATAGCTTTGCTTCCAATTTGTTTAAATTTCCTGAAAAAGCTTCTCCTAAGATAATTCTGATCCCTTCTTCTTTAATTGAGAGTTCCATATATGAGTATCCTTCACTAGGCAACTGAAGTATTTCTCCCAATATCCTAGAATCCAGGCAGATGTCAATTCCCTTGACTGTTGAAGTCACTGACCCATTTCCATAATGTAGGTTCTGGTAGAACTCTCTAACTAGATCAACATAGGTGACTTCCTTAAGGGAGCAGTAGAGTTTCCATCCTTGATTTTTGATCTTACTTGCAAAAGTAAAGCCTTCTTTCTCAAAGAACCGAAAATCTATATTTTTCCCGGTTTCTATTTTTCTATCAGAAAGAGGATTTACACTGGGGCTTATGGAGGATTGAGAGGGACCTTGAGCAGGTACTGAAACTGGATCGAGAACACTGGAAGACTGAACATGCCTTTTCTTTCGGACAATTTCCTCAGGCTCACGGATTGATTTCCTTCTTTGGAAAAGTTTCATCTTTGGAGCCATATCCAATAAAGTAGCAGACAAGAAGACTTGAATTGAGAGGAGGAGGGATCACAAGAGAGTAAAGAGGAATTTTAGTGGAGAAAAGAAGTGGATTTTGGAAGTTCGGTGAAGTGCTAGGGCACGTTCCAACCGCGCCAAGCAATGCGAGAAAGCACGAGAAATCTCTTTTCCAAGGAGGCAATTTTTGGTGGAGAGTAGGAGGGAGAATTGCCTCGAGATAAATCCTTTGATTTGGAGCAAAAAAGAGTTGGAAAGACGGCTTTTGGAAGAAGAACGATGGGAAGATGAGTCATCTCACAAACAGTAACCCTTATAAAAACAATGAACCCGTTGAAAGTTTGTGGGATTTACAAGTTTGCCATTGAGTCGACTCATGGGGGTCGACTCATGAAGTTCAGAAAATCAGAAAAAATGTGAATAAATTCTAGAAAAATTTAAAATTTTGAGTGAAGGAATTTTGCTCAATGATAAGTTTTTAGAATGATAAACTGAACTTTTGGGATCAGGATAGATGTTGAAAATTGAGCTCTAATCAATTCTTTGGAAATTGAGAAATTTTAGGCAAATAGATCTAGAATTCCTAGATTTCTCCTAATTTCACAGAATCTATCCTCACTAAGGGCCTTTGTAAAGATATCGGCTAATTGATTTTCAGTGCAAACATATTCAAGAATTATATTTTTGTTTTGAACATGTTCTCTTATAAAATGATGTCTTATTTCAATATGTTTAGATCTTGAGTGTTGAATTGGATTTTTAGATAGATTTATGGCACTTGTATTATCACATTTTATTGGTGTTTCATTAAGTTTGATTCCAAAATCTTCGAGTTGTTGCTTAATCCACAAGATTTGAGCACAACAACTTCCGGCTGCAATGTATTCGGCCTCAGCCGTAGACAGTGCCACCGAATTTTGTTTCTTGCTGAACCATGAGATTAGGTTTACTCCAAGAAATTGGCAAGTTTCACTTGTGCTTTTTCTATCTAATTTACATCCAGCAAAATCAGCATCTGAATATCCTAATAAATTAATTTGTGAGTCCTTAGAGTACCATAACCCTATAGTTTGTGTACCATTTAAGTATCTAAGGATTCTTTTAACAGCATTCAAATGAGATTCCTTAGGATTAGATTGATATCTAGCACATAAGCAAACACTAAACATGATATCAGGCCTACTTGCAGTTAGATATAATAATGAGCCAATCATACCTCTATAGTATTTTAAGTCTACACTTTTACCTTCATCATCCTTGTCAAGCTTACTTGAGGGACTCATTGGTGTGCCAATTGGTTTGCAGTTCTCCATTCCAAATCTTTTGAGTAGTTCCTTGGTGTACTTGCTTTGGGTGATGGAGATTCCCTCTTTTGATTGTTTGATTTGGAGTCCGAAGAAGAAAGTGAGTTCTCCCATCATGCTCATCTCGAACTCTCCCTGCATAAGCTTAGCAAAGTCTTGACAAAGGGATTCATTAGTAGACCCAAAAATTATGTCATCAACATAAATTTGTATAATTAGCATATCATTTTGGTTTCTTTTAATAAATAGGGTTGTATCTACATTGCCTCTTGAGAAACCATTATTTAGTAGAAATTTACTTAGCCTTTCATACCATGCTCTAGGTGCTTGTTTTAATCCATATAAAGCTTTATTTAATCTAAAGACATGATTGGGAAAAGCATGATTTTTAAATCCAGGGGGTTGTTCTACATATACTTCTTCAGAAATATATCCATTTAAAAATGCACTTTTAACATCCATTTGAAATAATTTGAATTTCATAAAGCAAGCATATGCAAGTAGAAGTCTAATAGCTTCTAATCTAGCAACAGGTGCAAATGTTTCATCAAAATCAATTCCTTCTTCTTGATTATATCCCTTAGCAACCAGTCTTGCTTTATTTCTAATTACATTTCCATGCTCATCTAATTTGTTTCTAAAGACCCATTTTGTTCCAATTATTGAGTAATCTTTAGGTCTTGATACTAAGGTCCAAACATTATTTCTTTCAAATTGATTAAGTTCTTCTTGCATAGCATTAATCCAGTTATGATCATTTTCAGCCTCTTCAAAAGTTTTAGGTTCAAGTTGAGATACAAAAGCACAATGATTAAGTACATCTCTAAGTGAAGAACGTGTTTTTACCCCATGCATAGGATCACCGATAATTAACTCCTTAGGGTGGTTGTGAACATACCTCCATTCCTTGGGTAGGTCATTTGTACCTTGAGGTTGTTTTGAATTTCTTCACCTCTTTCATTTTGTTCGTCTTCTTGATCCTTGTCTTTGGAGTTGCTGAGTCTTTCAGAGTGATCTCCTTCATACCTTCTATTAGTGGCTCTGCATCATCAACACCCTCATTCTTCCTTGAAGGAAGATCGTTAGATTCATCAAAAATAACATGTATGGACTCCTCAACTACTAAAGTTCTTTTGTTGAAAACTCTAAATGCTTTACTAGTGGAGGAGTAACCTAGAAAGATTGCTTCATCTGATTTTGCATCAAATTTACCAAGTTTTTCTTTGCCATTATTTAATACAAAACATCAGCAACCAAAAACATAAAATATGCAATATTTGGTTTTCTTCCTTTCCAAAGTTCATAGGGGTTTTCTTTAAAAATTGTCTAATTAAAGCACGATTTAAAATGTAACATGCTGTGTTAATTGCTTCCGCCCAAAAATATTTTGGAAGGTTGCTTTCACAAAGCATGGTACGGGCCATTTTTCTAAGGTTCTGTTTTTCCTTTCAACTACCCCATTCTGTTGGGTGTCCTGAGCAGAGAAGTTATGGCCAATTCATTTTCATCACAAAAATTTTAAAATCTTGATTTTCAAATTCAGTTCCATGATCACTTCTAATATTTTGAATTGAAAAACCTTTTTCATTAGAGACTTTTCGATGAAATTTAGTGAAAATATGAAAAGTTTCATTTTTGTGAGCCAAAAAGAAAACCCAAGTAAAAAAGAGTAATCATCTATATTACAAATCCATATCATTTTCCTCCTAGACTAGTGGTTCTAGTTGGTCCAAACAAATCCATATGTAAGAGCTCTAAGGTCTAGAAGTTGAAACAGTTTTTTGGATTTAAATGATACTCTAGTTTGTTTACCTAATTGGCATGCATCACAAATTCTATCCTTTTCAAAATTCAGTTTTGGCAAATCGAGAACTAAATCCTTTTTAATTAATTTTGAGAGAGAATAATGCTAATGTGTGCAAGTCTACGATGCCACAGCCAACTAGTCTCATTTATTTTAGCATTTAAGAACTAGATATGCATGTCTAATTTGTTAATCATTCAAGTCTACCATATAAACATTGCCATGCCTATGTCCTATAAATTTAATGCCATCGTTAATAGGACTCGTCACAATGCAAACAGATGATTCAAAACTTATTTTATACCCTTTATCACAGAATTGACTAATGCTAAGTAAGTTATGCTTTAAACCTTTAACTAATAAAACATTCTCAATGTATTTGGAGGGAGTGATACCAATGTTACCTATCCCGATGATCTTTCCTTTGCCATTATCTCCAAAGGTGACCATCCCTCCATCCTTAGCATCAAGCATGATGAATTGTGATTCATCACCAGTCATGTGTCTCGAGCATCCGCTGTCAAGATACCATTTCCTGTTTCCTTCTTGGGATGCTAGACACACCTGCAAGCAAAGGTCACATTCTGCCTTAGGTACCCAAGCTTTCTTGGGTCCTTTCAGGTTAGTCAGAATGGTTCCTTTTGGAACCCATATTTTTTTGTGTTGCATATTGGTAATTAAGCATGTGTATGATTTATGTCCTATTCTACCACATTTAAAAAAGTAATATTTGTAGACTTGTTACTTGGATAATTTACATAAATATCCTTCAAAATTTTGTTTCTTCAGGGTTTATAACCAAGTCCAGCCTTATCATATATAGCTTTCTGATTTTCAAGGATCATATTTAGTTTGTTTGAACTTAAGGTGAACTTATCTACTATAGATTTCAGCTTGTTCATTTCATCCTTTAAGTTTTGATTTTCTTGATCAAGGTGAATTTTTTAATTGAAAGATTTCAGCTTGTTTCACTAAGGACTGATTTTCCAATTTCAGCTCTTTGTTTTTCTTCCCTAGTTTCTTTAATTCATCAATTGAATCATAGAATGCTTCATACAATTCTTCAAAAGTAAATTCACTAGTGGATTCAGAAGTTACCTCATTTTCATGTGCCATCAGGCACAGATTGGCTTGTTCTGTTGAGGTTTCCTCGTCGGAGCTTGAGTCATCACTCGCACTCCAAGTCGCCATCATTGCCTTCTTTTTGAACTTTTTGGACCTTTTTTCAGTTGTGGACATTCGGATCTGAAATGTCCGGCTTCTTGCACTCGTAGCATGTAAGGGGTTGATCTTTCTCTTTTCTTTGCTTTGTTCCCTTTTGTGAATTTCTTTCTCATCCCCTGTTTCCTTTTTCTTAGAAACTTCTTAAATTTTCGGGTGATGAGTGCCATCTCTTCATCCTGTTCTTCATCTTCAGATTCATCCGTTTCATAATCAGACGAAGTTGTGGATTTGAGGGCAATGGTTCTTTTCTTTTTGACTTCATCCTCTTGATGTTGCTTCATGCTAAGTTCATGAGTCATCAAGGATCCAAGAAGCTCTTCTAGAGGTAGAGTGTTCAAGTCCTTTGCTTCTTGGATGGCAGTCACCTTGGCTTCCCAAGTTCTTGACAGTGACCTGAGAATCTTCCTTACAAGTTCACTGTTAGTATAAGATTTGCCAAGACTCTTCAAACCATTAATTATATCAGTAAAATGAGTAAACATGGCAGTTATGGACTCATCATGCTCTATTTTGAACAATTCATATTTATGTACAAGCATGTTTATTTTAGACTCTTTTACTTGATTTGTTCCCTCATGGGTTACTTCTAACCTATCCCATATTTCTTTAGCAGATGCACAAGTAGAAATACGATTGAATTCACTAGCATCTAGTGCACAATAAAGAATATTCATGGCTTTGGCATTTAATTGTGCCAATTTCTTGTCAACCTCATCCCATTCTTTCTCGGGTTTGGTTGACTCCTCACCATCTATAATCTTGGTGGGTGTGTGAGGACCATTCACTATGATACTCCACATATCATAGTCGAGTGCTTGTATGAAAATCTTCATCCGAGCTTTCCAATAGGTGTAATTAGACCCATTGAAAAGTGGAGGTCGGTTTGTTGATTGCCCCTCGACTAGAGAAGTACCAACATGGGTTGCCATAGATCTTTGACTCTTTGATTGTTAGATCAAAGAAGGGCTAGAGAACCTGGCTCTGATACCACTTGTTGCCCAGCTATGCAACCCAAGAGGAGGGGTGAATTGGGTTTCTAAAAATTTTAAGCCCAACAGATTACTTATGAAGAACAAAACAAAGACTTTAATTTAATATTAATTACCTAAAGCAGGAATGCAAGAATATAATAAAGAAATAAAGTGAAGCGATAAAGCACACCACAAACACAAGGATTTATAGTGGTTCGGTGCTAACCTTGCACCTACATCCACTCTCCAAGCTCCTACTTGGGAATTTCAATCCACTATACTTGTATTCAACCTGAATATAAAACGTCGGAAACTCTGACACTAGCTATCCCAAGCTAGATCACTTGTTTCTCGGGTACAAGTAAACCCAAAATACTCCAATTTCAGGTTCGGATCAACCTTTCCTTGTTTTGAAAATCCTCCAAAAACAAGAACAAAAACTCACAAAGAGTTAGAAAATTTTGAGCACAGATTAATACAATAACAGCTCCTTTAAATGAGCGAATATAACAATAAAAATTTTACTCAAATGAAGAACCCCTTTTCGGATTTTCTCAAAGTGGATGAACGCTTGAACGAATGCTTGAGAAGAGGTTGATTGTTGATTGAAGATCTCTTGAAAGCTTTGGAAGATCTCTAGATCAAGGTTGAACAATAGGCTTGAAAGATCCTCTCTTTGAATGCTCTTGTTTTTCTCTTTCACAATCTCTCTTGTATATTATGGATCCTCTCTCTTTTTCTTTTTGGATATTTCGTTGATCTCAGGTTTTTTCGTGCAGATTTCGGATCCTCTCTCTCATTTTTCTCGTTTTTGATTTCACGTTTGATCTGCTATTTAATCTGCAATTTCTTTCACCATTTAAAGTATTTTATGATATTAGAAGCAAGAGAAAATAATTTAGACAGATAAAGAGCCGTTAGAGCAATTTTAGGAAGCATAAAAGGTAATTAAAATAGACAAAAAAATAGCCGTTGCTGACATTTTCCGTCGCAGGGGTCGACTCATGCTACAGGAGTCGACTCATGAGTCGACTTCTGTTGCAACAGCCAGAAAATGAGTTTCTGCAACTTTTGGCCTAAAACTGCAGGGGTCGACTCATGGGGGTCGACTCATGCCTGGGGGTCCACTCATGAGGGTCGACTCACAGGGTGTGCCAATCAGCTCATTGTGCCATGAGTTGACTCACAGGTTGACTCATGATTTTCAAATATGCATAACTTTCAAAATACAGGTCCAAAATCAATAAAATTTTCACCATTGGATCACAAATCTTTTGTTCTACCAAGTGATACTATCAAATCAGGATTTTAGTAAAATTACGATTTTGCCCTTGAAGAGCATAAGGACTTTTTCAATTTAAAATTGTTTGTATCCCTTCAATCTGCTTTGTAATCATCAAAATCAATCTAGGAGCAACACCAACCTAATAATTCGGCTTCAATCACTGAGCCACAATCAAGGTCTATTTGGTCTAATCAAAGATATGAACTTGACCATCTACAATTATTATACTAGAAAAACTCTGATTAATCTAATTTAATATTTGGTTAGACTTAATCAATTTCTCTACATGGTTAATCAATTCTTTGATTCTAACCTTAGGTCTAACCTAATTAAAGAGAAGGATCCGATTTGAGCTAACCCATACCCTATATTTTATGTAATGTCATTAGATCTAAATCACAATTCTAGATCCAATCAGCTTGATACTTAATTCTCAATTAAGTTTTGCATCAACATGGTTAAGGTTCTGAAAATTATTTTCTATGTAAACTTTTTATATTAGATTATAAAATCTTTTAGATCATATCTATTTTTTTTATGATTTTAAATTAAAATAATTTTGAATAAACAAGATTAGATGTAACTAACCATCTTCGTAACTTGCATCACATACAACAACACCAAGGATTTCAAGATCTAGGATTTTACAAGAAAGTAAGTTTTCTCTTTTCTCTTTCTTCTTCATGAGATTTCACAGTGGCACCCCTACACACCATGAAGAGCACCCCATTGAATGAAAAGAGAGGGTCATGAAACCCTACTTGCTCCTATAATCAGACGGCCTGGTGATTACCCAATCCGAGTACTTTGCTACTCAAAATATCTAATCTAAATAAATAATAATCAGATCTAAAAATAAATTAATTTAGATCTAATCTAAATTATAAATAATCAGATCTAATATAAAAAAATTAGATCTAAAGTCATATTAGTTCATATAAAAAATAACTTGGCTCTGATACTAGTTAAAGAAAATATGCGGTAGGACAGTATATGTAATTTTAAAATTTTATGCAGTGAAAATAATTGATTAAATAATTTAATTCTAATCACATGATAAGATCTAATATTAAACTACCACATCAGAATCTTTAATATAAAAAATATATACTTTAGATCTGAAAATAAAAATCACATTGATCTCATCGATGCTGAAATTTTAGATCTAACTATTAGATCTATCATAAGAATCAAAATAGGTTAGAGATCATTACCAAATAAATTTTGATCTTGATCTTTTCTGATCCAATGGTTGGAGAGAGTGTTGTTCAGATCACTCACAACCACACAAAGTTGTTTGACCTCTATAGAAAAATTCATGCAAAGACTAGCATAGATCAGGAGCTCGGAGATGCTAATTTGTGAACAACTTCGATAGTTGATCTCTTCTTTCTTCTACAAGTATCTTGGACACTCTAAAATGATAGAGAATCTAGATGAGAAAGAGAGGAGGAGGAGAAGAGGCTCTGAAAATAAAAAATCAGCAAAAAAATTGATTATGGGACATCCAAGAGAGGGGACCCCTTTTTATAGACTAGGAATTAGAGCTTTCCAAGGAAGGGTGCCATAAATCAATGCCAAAATCTCCTTTTGGTATCCCAAAAAATTCCAAAAAATCCTTAAGATGTAGAGAAAGGATCTGAAGTCTCACACACCAAAGAATTCCTCATGAAAAATAAGAAAAAAAATAATATGATACCAATAATATACCTTATATGAAATTTTTTTTCCTAGTCTACATCTTATCTCTAATTCGGATCGCATTCGAATTAGGAAAAAGATAATATTATGACTCATAAGCTATTGCCAACCACCCTTATTG
Organism: Elaeis guineensis; assembly: GCF_000442705.2. NCBI lineage: Eukaryota > Viridiplantae > Streptophyta > Magnoliopsida > Arecales > Arecaceae > Elaeis > Elaeis guineensis. Next base: position 19,077,025 of record NC_025993.2, on the reverse strand, counting down.
GATTCTCTCTCATGATGCCAAAAATCACAACCCAAATCCAATTAGGTGCGGAGAAATTGGCATAGATCTAGATATGGTGCAAAAGATAAGGATAGAGTCATAGTTTGACTTGAACTCTTCATTTCTAATTCAATTCTAATTCAAGTCAAATTTGAATTAAAATCACTGATAGAAATAAATTTAATCTAATTAGAAATCTAAATATCTCATAAAATTTTTAATCTAATTAAGAATTAGCTGAGTCTAAACCCTGATCGAATCAAGATTAAATTTTTCTTATAATCGGATTTGATCATATCAATCCCAATCTGAGTCGAACTGAATCTAATTCAGTTAGACTTATTCCAAAGCTCTTTATTTAATCAAATTGAATCAATTAGTAATCTAATTATTAATTAATTTTCTATAAATGGTAGAGTCCCAGTCCTAGTGGGACTCTCCCATAGAGTCCTAGTCCAAGTAGGACTCTTCACCAGAGTCACAATCCAATTAGACTTTTTCAGCCATCAGATCTGACCAAGTCTTCTAATGCATGTGATCCCATAAGTTCAAACCTAAGCCGATAGCATAGAAATAACTTTCTATACCAATTGATGTAACCATCTAGCAATGATGACCTAATGACCGGATAGGTTGAAGTATTGCAAAGCAACCTTCAAGAACCTACTGGCATTTGGTTATCGTATAATTTATCCCTTTGACCCAAATGCTCAAAGTGACCTAGAATTTAATTGTCAACCCTAATTAAGTCGACCATATTATATTTCAACCTTTCAAATCCATCTCATGGATTATCCTGACCAAGGTTTTGCTAAATTGAAATACATTAATGCATATCTCCTACCAATTTAGAGGGATCAATTTTATTTTGACTCACACACCAACTTAATAAGTACTTGACTGCACCCAGCATCCTTCCTGAAAAAACTAGATTTAGGATTTCAGGGTTAGATTTTAAAACTTATTCAAGATCAGGCAGCGAAAGACTAAAATAAATCAGAATTTATCTTATAAAATTAGAGAATCTCTAGATCTAAGATCCTATTACATGATTATTACATGGTATTAAATTAAAAATTAAAATATAAAGAGAAAGAACTACATATTGATCATATCAACATGTTTCTATACTACATCTTATGTATATAAAATATAATAGATCAGATCTATTACCTTGCAAGTTAGACGTTCTAACTTTGCTGATCCGAGTTTGAGGATGATGTTGCAAGCCACACACATGTCTAACTTCTAGGAGTCATCCACACGAGCCCACGAATCACGATCAGAAGTCCTGATCCAGAAAATCAGCACAGTATGCTAGTACTGTGCTAATCCTTCTTCGATGGTCGATCAGATACCTCCTTCTTCTTGATTTAGACTCTTCCAAAGATGAGAAATTGAAGAAGGAGTTTTAGATGTGAGACACTCTCAGAGAACTCACAGATGGAGGAAGGAAAGAGGTGAACACAGCAATCCTACAAGAAGACCCTCTTCTTCTTCTCTTTGCTCTAACCCAGACACTTAGTTTTATGTCTATTATATCTCCACACCACAATACTCTTTCTTCCTGATTTTCACACACCCCAAAGGTCTCTCAATGCTCTATAATCCATGAAAATCTCATGAAGAAATTTAACTCATGGTCAAATACCTAAAGAGATATGAAGAATCCTTGTCTAGGTCAAATACCTAGTCAAGGAAAATCCAAACAGGGCAAGACAAGGGGTGCCCAACTCATGGGCGCCCCCTCCTTTTTCTGACATGGACCACCAGCAATGAATGCATAATATGTGCCATAAAGGCCATGAAAATTCTAAAAAAAATATGGATAAAATCAGTGCCATAAGGAAAGAGTTTTGGTTTCCTAAAATTCTATCTATAGAATTTGAAATCCAAACTAATTCCTACTTTGACTTGGTCCACAACCACATTCCATGTAAGAGAGAAAGAGTGAAAAGCTTTGGGCATGCGTGAAGGCCTGGGGGAGAAGGTTTTGTCACATAAAATAAGAGAGAGTGGGTGTGGGGGGCTAAGGTGGCGCAAGGTGGAATCCTAGTCTTACTAGGGTTCAATCTATGACTTGTTCAAATTTGATTTCTCAAACCAAATCAAACCAAAATCAAATCAACCTAATTATAATAGGTTTTAACCCAATTAAGACTTTAATTTAATTAGATTAAATTAGATTTAAATCTGATTTAATTTTTTAATTGAATTAAAAATTAGGTTGATCCAAGTCCTATTTGAACTAGGACTAGTTTTTTCTTACACTTGGCTTATCCAATAAACTAATTGGACTTGATCCAATCAAGCCCAAACTAAATCTAATTAAATCATATTCAATTAGACTTAATCTCACCCATTGGCTTAATAAAATTAAGCTAATTAGCAATCAAATTACTAATCAATCCTCCTGCAACACTTGCACAAGGTTAAATGTCAATCGTATTGATCGTTTAACCCTAGAATGATTCTTAATTGTTGATCAACCATCTGATTGGATCATGAACTCTAATGTGTGTGATCTCATAGGTCCGAACCTAAGTTGGTAATATAGAAATAAATTTTTATACCAATTGAAGTGACCATCTAGCAATGGTATCCAACGGTCGGATAGGTCGAATGTGTAGAACAACATCCTTAGAATCCATGCGGATATAGTTTCCATATAATTCATCCCCTTGACCAAAATGCTTATAGAACATCTCAGAGTTCAACTATCAAGTTTGATCAGATTGTCCATATTATATTTTAAAATATCAAATCCATCTGATGGATTACCCTGGCCAAGGTTTTTCTAAATTAAAATACAACGATTCATTCTTCTCCAACTCTTGGAGTGGTCAATCCCATCTTGATCACACTCTGACTTCACAAGTACTTGACTGTGCCTAGAAGCCTTTCGTCACTGAATTAAAAATTTAGTTAGTTTAGTATCAAAGTACAGTGAGTTGCTTGCAAGTCACTAAGGCGATCTTAGGTCTAAGAGACACTTATACCTATATCCCATCAGAGACATTCTTGATAGCAAAATACTTTGGAGTTGGTCACGTTCAATGACTATGTACCCTTACATCTCACCTGTATGTCATACCAGTATCTCCACACTCCTTAGTTAAGAGGACAACCAACCCATATGGCCTACAGCGACTTATGCTCGATAGAAGCTATCGTCCTTATTAATAGCCTATCATTTGATCATGAATAGTTTTAAGGACTAATCGATAAATCCTCTCTTTATCGAATCTAAATAGTCCTAAAGACTTCATCACAACAATGGAGTTCATTAGAAGATAAAAACTTATGATAAAAATACCAAAAATATATTTTATTTATTAACAAATCAATTACAATACAAGGTTGCTCAACCATCAACAGGTTGACGATTAACTTTTGGGACATATTTTCCAACTACTCTCACTTGTCCTAAAGACACTCGGCAAAGTATCCAATATCCATCTTCGACTTGTGGTTGTTGAACTCCTTTATCGCCAGGGCTTTAGTGAAGGGGTCGGCCAGGTTCTCCTTTCCATCGATCTTCTAAAGATTGACGTCACCTCGATCCACTATCTCCTGGATCAGGTGGAAGCGGTGCAAAATGTGCTTCATCCACTGGTGTGCTTTGGGTTCCTTCGCTTGAGCAATGGCACTAGTGCCATTGCAGTAGAGCAGGACCGAACCATCGATGAAGGGTGTTACTCCTTGCTCGACGATGAGTTTTCTCAGCCACACAGCTTCCTTCATGTCATCGATGCTGTGATGTACTCCGCCTCACAAACAGAGTCTGCCACAGTATGCTACTTGAAACTCTTCCAGCAGATGGCTCCACCATTCAGAGTAAAGATATAACCTAACACGCTTCTGCTATCATCATGGTCAGATTGAAAATTGGAGTCTGTGAACCCCATAAATTTCAGATCTGACTCGCCATAAACTAACCATTGGTCCTTAGTATTTCTCAAATACTTAAGGATGGCTTTAACCACTTTTCAGTGATTTTCTCCAGGATCAGATTGGTATCTGCTCACTACTCCTAGTGAGTATGCCATATCTGGCCTTGTACATGTCATTGTAGCGAAAATTTAGTGCAGGAGCAAAATGGTAATTTTAAAACTTTTTCAAAATTACTATTTTATAGTAGAATTATTAATTAATCTCATTAATTAATACTAATTAACCCTACACTAGGATCTAAATATGATACAACAGCATGCATTTAAATTTGAAATTCAAATTTGAATCAGTAAACGTTTTACAGTACTGTGTTCAGAACACATCACCTTTTGCGGATAGTCGATCACCACAATCTGATCACCGTCGGGGGGCTCTGATCGTCACGTCGCAGCCACACAAATGTCTGGCCTTTGCGGATCATCCACACGAAGCTCCCGTCTGATTAGCTCCTCATGAATGCTAGTTCGTGATTTCACCCTTTTGATGGCAGATATTGATCAAACTCCTTCGATCGATGTGTGCCGACTTCTCGGACACTTCAGATCATTTGCACAATTGCTTGAGAGGCTGATGGATCTCTCCCTAAAATTTGGTGGACTCACGACACTCGTGGCACACCAATCTCACTTCCCGAACCCTAGGTAGAAACCCTAGGGTACACACCAAAAACCCTGCGCCCAATTTTCTCTCTTTTCTTTCTTTTTCTCTCGGAAGGTTTTGGACCTTCACCTTATGCAAAAGCCTTCCTCACGCCTCAAAGTTTCTCTCCTAAAATTTCTACGCACGTCCCACCTTTCTCCTCTTTTTAAAATAATGTCAAACGTGTCTTATCTGCGTGAGAGGATAAAGACAAGAGGTTACACATTTGAATTCAAATCAAATTTGAATTCAAATAAAAACCAACTTATCCCTATCCTTTTGGGCATGAGAAGAGAAGGGGTGTGGCTCTTTGTGCATGGAAAATGTTTCACGAGAAACCTTTTCTCGTGTAAGTAATGTGGCGCACAAAATGGATAAGGATGAAAGGGCAAGTGATAAGTTATCCATTCAAATTCAAACATGCTTTGAATTTGAATGGCTAACTAATTATTTTATCCATCCATATGGTGCACAAATGAGGGTGTGGGGAAGAGTTTTGTGTGAGAAAAATTTTACGAGAAGTTTCTTCTCGTGAATTCAAATGGGTGCAAAGAAGTTGGGTGTCACAGGGAATTTAAAACAAGGTGGTTTGATTCAAATTGAGCCAACCTAGTTTAAAATAGGTTAAGCACAATTAGACCATATTAAACCCAACATAATTAGGCTTAATTAGGCTTAATAAAATTCTAATCAAATCAAAAATTAACTAAACCTAACCCCTGATCAAATCAGGGACTAAACCACCTTAGCGATTAGGTCAACATTTAACCTAATCGGGTCAATCCAAACTGAATCCAATTCAATTGGACTTGATCCAAAAATAATTACTCAATCAAATTGAGTTAATTAGTGATTAAATCACTAATTAAACCTCTCATAAATATTGAGTCCAAATCCGATGGGCAATCAGGCATCAGAGACCATCGATATGAAATCCTGATCAAAGAGTTCAAATTTCAAATTCAAAATTTGAAATTCAAAATTTTGACCCCGGTACCCAAAATGTGTGGAACTCATGATTAGAGAATTTTAATTCTCAATCATAGAGTCTCAGATAGATACGACTCATAATCAGCCATCAGATCAGAAAGGAACCTCTAATGTGTGTGACCCCGCAGGTTCGAACCTAAGCCGGTAGCACAGGAATCAATTTATGTACTAATCGAAGTGACCATCTAGCAATGGTACCCGACGATCGGATAGGTCGAATAATCGCAATAGCAACATTCAGAACCTACATGAATATGGTTACCGTATAATTCATCCCTTTTGACCCCTGTGTTTAGGACGACTCAGGGTTAAACTGTCAACCCTGATGATATCATCCGAATCGTGCTCAACTCAATTAGTCCTGTGACTCCTCACTAGGACTACCCTGGCCAAGATTTTGCTAAATTGAAACACGACTGTACACAGCTCCTAAACTGGAGTGGTCAATCCCATCTTGACACACGCACCGACAAGTCAAGTACTTGACTACACCCAGCAACCTTCCGTCACTGAATTAGAAATTCAGGTAGTCCAGTGCCTAAGTGCAGTGAGTTGCTTGCAAGTCACCGTGGCGGTCTCAGGTCGGAGGGACATTTATACCCATATCCCATCGGAGCAAATCTTGACAGCAGAAATAGCTCCGGAGTTGGTCATGTTCAGTGCAGATGTACCATTACATCTCACCTGTATGCCATACCAGTGTCTCCACACTCTTTGGTTATGAGGACAACCAACCCATATGGCACACAATGACCTATGCTCGATAAACGTTGTCGTCCTTGGTAACAACGTATCATTTGGTCGCGAACATGTTTAAGGACTAAGCGATAAATCCTCCTTTGTCGAGTCTAAATAGTCCTAAGGACTTCACCACAACACAGGAGTTCATTAGAAGATGAAACATTTGTGATGAAAAAATACCAAAATAACTTTTATTTATTTATAATTCATGTACTAATACAAAAAGGAGCACAACCGTCAACATGCTGACGATTGGTTTTGGGACACTATTCCCAACAATCTCCCACTTGGCCTAAAGCCTATCGGTGCAGTATCTAATACCCATCTTTGACTTATAGTAGTTGAACTCCTTTACTGCAATGGCTTTAGTGAATGGGTCGGCCAGGTTCTCCTTTCCGTCGATCTTCTAAAGGTCGACGTCACCTCGATCCATGATCTCCCGGATGAGATGGTAGCGGCGCAGAATATGCTTCGTCCGCTGGTGTGCCTTTGGTTCCTTCGCCTGAGCAATGGCTCCAGAGTTGTCGCAGTAGAGCAAAACTGGACCAACAAGGGAGGGTGCTACTCCAAGCTCGGTGATGAATTTCCTCAGCCACACTGCTTCTTTGGCAGCATCTGATGCAGCAATATACTCCGCCTCGCATACTGAATCAGCCACAGTGTGCTGCTTGAAACTCTTTCAGCAGACAGCCCCACCATTAAGGGTAAAAATAAATCCTGACACACTCTTGCTATCATCGCGATCAGACTGAAAACTAGAGTCTGTAAACCTTATAAGTCTCAAGTCCGATTCACCATATATAAGCCACTGGTCCTTAGTATTTCTTAAATACTTCAGGATGATTTTAACAACCTTCCAGTGATTCTCTCCTGGATCAGATTGGTATCTACTCACTACCCCTAGTGAGTATGCCACATCTGGTCGTGTACATGTCATGGCGTACATGATAGATCCCACTGCCGAAGCATATGGAATCCTACCCATACGCTCTCTCTCTTGAGGTATTATCGGACAATCCCTCTTCGAGAGAGAAATTCCATGGCCTATCGGTAGATAGCCTTTCTTGGAATTTTCCATGCTGAACCTTTTCAGCATAGTATCAATGTACGTGGACTGGGATAAGCCAAGCAACTTTTTAGATCTATCCCTATAGATCCTCATCCCTAGGATGTAGGAAGCTTCTCCCAGATCCTTCATGGAGAACTGTGACGATAGCCAAATCTTTATTCCCTGTAATGCAGGGACATCATTCCCGATTAAGAGAATGTCATCCACATACAATACAAGAAATACTACTACTGGACCATTAGCCCACTTATAAATGCAGGACTCTTCTCCGTTCTTAACGAAGCCATATGTTTTGATCGTCCTATCAAAACGTATGTTCCAACTCCGAGATGCCTGCTTAAGTCCATAAATGGACCTCTGTAGCTTGCACACCTTAGACTCATCTGTGGATGTGAACCCTTCAGGTTGTATCATATACACCTCTTCGTCCAGCTCTCCATTTAAAAAAGCTGTCTTCACATCCATCTGCCAGATTTCATAGTCCAGATGGGCAGCTATCGCAAGCATAATCCGAATGGATTTGAGCATTGCCACAGGAGAAAACGTCTCGTCATAGTCTATACCATAACATTGACGATATCCCTTGGCAACCAGACGGGCTTTATAGGTCTCCACCTTTCCGTCTGCGCCCCTCTTCCTTTTGAAGACCCACTTACACCCTATGGGTTTTACTCCTTCGGGTGGGTCAACCAATGTCCACACATCGTTGACCTTCATGGACTCCATTTCGGATTTCATGGCCTCTAGCCATTTCTCAGAGTCAGGTCTCTGCATTGCATCCATGTAGGTGATCGGATCCTCATCATTTTCATCAAGTTCGACAGGATCACCTTCCCGGACCAAGAAACCATAGTATCTGTCCGGTTGATGTGGTACTCTACCAGACCGCCTTAAGGGTGCATAATCAATGGGCTCCGGATCTGATCTAATCAAATCCGGTTCAGGTTCAGTAACATGTGTCCATTTTTCCACCTGTCGAACTTCGTCAAGTTCGACTTTAGAGGCAACAGTTCCTTTACTAAGGAACTCCTTTTCTAAAAAGATTGCCTTAAGGCTGACAAACACCTTTTGCTCACCAGCAAGGTAGAAATAATACCCTTTGGTCTCTTTTGGGTACCTTATAAAATTACACTTGTCATACCTAGGTCCAAGCTTGTCTGTAATTAAACGTTTAACATAAGCCGGACACCCCCAAACCCTAAGGTGCGAGAGTACTGGCTTACGTCCTATCCATATCTCATATGGCGTTTTGGCTACAGAATTACTCGGAACTCTATTTAGAAGGTAACAAGCCGATTCGAGCGCATATCCCCAGAGGAAGATCGACAAACCAGCAAACCCCATCATGGATCGAACCATGTCTAACAGGGTCCGATTCCTCCTTTCAGACACACCATTATGCTGTGGTGTTTCAGGAGGAGTCCACTGAGAGAGAATCCCATTCTCCCTTAGATACGTCAGAAACTCATTGAAAAGGTATTCACCTCCTCGATCAGATCGAAGAGTTTTAATACACTTTCCAGTTTGTTTTTCTACCTCATTTTGGAATAGTTTGAACATTTCAAATGATTCCGACTTATGCTTCATTAAATAGACATACCCATACCTAGATAGGTCGTCTGTGAAGGTTATGAAGTAGAAAAATCCACCTCTTGCACTTGAGCTCATGGGTCCACATACATCAGAATGTACCAGACCTAAGAGTTCACTGGCTCGCTCATATTTTCCAGTAAAAGGTGACTTGGTCATCTTCCCAAGAAGACAGGACTCATAGGTTGGAAGTGATTCACAATCACTAACTTCAAAAATTCCTTCTTGAGCCAACCTGTTTATCCTGTTCTTATTGATATGACCTAGCCTACAGTGCCAAAGGTAGACTTCTGACACATTATCTATTCTAGAGCGTTTACCGAATTTTTGAACCACATTAACAGGCTGTGATAGTAAGTAAATTCTATTATTTAATTGTCCAACAAATATTGTAACACCATTCAAAATAATATTGCAAATATTTTTTTTTATTAAAAAATCATAACCGTACATGGACAAAAGGCCTACAGAAATAATATTTAATAAAAAACTTGGACAATAGTGACATTCACTCAGAATTACATTACGAGAATTGATTACAAGACTCATGATTCCTAATGCTAGAACTGAAACTTTGCTTCCATCTCCAACATTCAGGAACCTCTCGCCTTCATCAAATCTCCTACTGACCTACAGACCCTGCATCGAATTACAAATATGATAAGGGCTTCCGGTATCCAATACCCAGGCAGTAGTATCACAAATCGAAAAGTTGCAAGGAGTTATCATATAATTACCTTGTTTCTTCTTTGGCCTGTTCGGGTTCAGGGAGGCAATGTATTGAGGACAGTTCCTCTTCCAATGCCCGTGCTTCTTGCAAAAGAAGCACTCCGCCTGGCTCTGGTCGTGCTTGCGCTTCTTGGTCTGACCCCGTGCTACTGTCCCAGCATGAGATTGCACCTTCTTATTTTTCTTCTTCTTGTTCTTCTTCCCCTTCCCAAAGGGTTGACGACGAGAAGAAGACCCTCCCACTACATTCACTGACTCCTTATGGAGTTGGTGATCCTTCTCAAAGTTCTGCAGCAACCCCAACAATCTGTGGTAGTTTACTGCAGGCTTTGTCATTTGAAAATGAGTAAGGAATGGGAGGAAGGACTTGGGCAAGGAATTAAGGATCGCATCCTTACCGAGCTGCTCGTGCAGAGGAAAGCCCAATTTGCTTAGGCACTCAATCATCTTGATCATGTACAGTACATGATCAGTGACTGAGGCCCCATCCCTCATCCAAGCATTGAAAATGGCACAACTAGTTTTGTGCCTTTCAACATCGTCAGGCGTGCCAAAGGAGTCGTTCAACATTTGAAGCATCTCCTGTGGCTGGGCGTTCTCAAACCTTCGGCTGAACTCGTCATTCATTGCCGCCAGCATAATACATCGAACGGTGGTGCGGTCATTGAGCCACTTCAAGTAAGTATCTCAGATCGCCTTACTAGCGTTCGGAGCTGGCTCCTCAGGTGCTGGATCCGTTACTATATAAAGGATCCGCTCATGCTCAAAGATGATTTTCAATTTTTGATACCAGCTATCGAAATTGGGTCCCATGAGCTTGTCATTATCTAATAATGACCGGAGCGACAGGGTAGTGGCCATAGCTGCTTAAAGGAAAACGAGACCTCTATTAGTACATAAATTAATACTAAAGACTTGGATTTTAGTCTAAAGTTTTTCTCAATATTTTTACGAACTGGTAGCCTCATCCTCCAATTCGAGAAATTACTTTAATTCCTTAATGGATACTAGAATCCACACAGACTACACACGAGCCCAACTTTGATTGGTCAACCCATGTGCATCTATGGGTAGGTTCTTAACCAGTTGTTTCTCTAAACAACTTCTAGTAATTGATTTTGCCCCAGAACCTAATCAGTAGGCTTTGGCCTCCATTGAAAAGATCTGGTTAGGTCCAACCATTAACATGACTTAATTTAGTGAATCGGACCAATAAATGATCAGGCCCGACTTTGGTCGGCCAACCTAACCACCATCAGAAAGACTCAATTAAATTATCATATTATGAATAATAATTTCATTAGCCAATGAGCACCAGGCCTTTGGGCCTCCAATGATCATTGAACTAATGGACTCATTATCACTCACTTAATGGGAGGCTATGACTTAGTTATCATTATAACTTAATCATTTTAGGGACCTAATAATTTTGAGGATTTTATTAAAGAATAGTAGAGAAGAAATCATCCAGCCAATTTCAATCCTCCCACTGACTTCACCAAGTCAGATTAAAAAAAGGATTTAATTAAAGCTGGCATTAGGAGCACCTAAATCAGTCACACTGATTTACCTAATGACATGGGTGAGCTCTAATCACCAAGTGATCTAATCAAAATCTAACTTACCAGATTGGCCAGGTAAGTGAGATCAGTGGTGGAGATTTGCCATTAACTCGTCAATGATCGAATCAATGCGAGTAGCTCCCGCTTAAGAACCACTGGTCAAAACTGCCGAACTTACCTTAGACACCAACCGGTTTATTAGTTTTAATTTTGATCAACTTAGTAAATAGGGCTCCACCGCGTAGCCATGAATTAAGTCCATCTTGGTCTAGTTAAAGACATGGACCCATTCAACTACAACTATTGAAGTTGAGTCTAGAGTATCCTTGACCTAATCTAATTCAACTTTTGATTAGATTTGACCAATTACTCCATTTAGTCCATTTTTTAAACTAACCTTAGGTCTAGCCCAATTATGGACCTAATTCATCTAACCCATTGACCCACAAGTTTATGCAATTGTCTTAGGTCTTAATTCACAATTCTAGACCTACTAGACAACACTTAATTCTTTTAATTAAGTACTTGGGCTGATGGGTCAGGGTTTGGCATTTCGAAAATAATTTTCAAATTTGAAAGATTTTATTTTCTGTTCACCAAATATGTTAACTCATTTCACAAACGGGTCAGCACATTTCATAAACAGCAATTCTATTGCTCATTTCATAACAAAAAATAACTCAAAATAAATCATAAATTTTCTTTTAGATCTAATCTAACACATTCATGATAAATTTCTTAATTAAGTCCTTTCGCTGCTTCATCGACATGGAATATAATTGCATCGGCACCCCTACCGCCATAGGAGATCCCATCGAATGGGAAGAGAGGGCCTTTAAATCCTACTTTTCTCTTATGACCGGACGGCCATGGCAACCAACCCAATTAGATTACTTGCTACTTGGATCAAGTATATCTAAATATACCAATTTCAAAATTTAAATTTTGAATTTCAAATTTTAAATTTCAAATTTTAAATTTCAAATTTGAGATTTCAACCAAATTTCAAATTTCAAATTTTCAATCTTTGAATTTTAAATTTTGAATTTTGAATTTCAAATTTTAAATTTCAAATTTTAAATTTTAAATTTCAAATTTCAAATTTGAGATTTCAACCAAATTTCAAATTTTAAATTTTTGAATTTTGAATTTCAAATTTTAAATTTTGAATTTCAAATTTCAAATTTCAAATTTGAGATTTCAACTAAATTTCAAATTTTAAATTTTAAATTTCAAATTTGAAACTTCTAACAAATTTCAAATTTCAAATTTCAAATTTCAAATCTTTTTGAATTTTGAATTTTGAATTTTAAATTTCAAATTTAAACTTATAGATTACACCTTAATCTACGCATGCATATGTATATCATATTCTAGAACCATGCTCTGATACCATTTGTAGCGAAAATTTAGTGCAGGGGCAAAATGGTAATTTTAAAACTTTTTTAAAATTACTATTTTACAGTAGAATTATTAATTAATCTCATTAATTAATATTAATTAACACTACACTAGGATCTAAATATGATACAACAGCATGCATTTAAATTTGAAATTCAAATTTGAATCAGTAAACGTTTTACAGTACTGTGTTCAGAACACATCACCTTTTGCGGGTAGTCGATCACCGCAATCTGATCACCGTCGGGGGGCTCTGATCATCACATCACAGCCACACAAATGTCTAGCCTCTGCGGATCATCCACACGAAGCTCCCGTCTGATCAGCTCCTCACGAATGCTAGTTCGTGATTTCACCCTTTTGATGGCAGATGTTGATCGAACTCCTTCGATCGATGTGTGCCGACTTCTCGGATGCTTTGGATTGTTTGCACAGTTGCTTGAGAGGATGATGGATCTCTCCCTAAAATTTGGTGGACTCACGACACTCGTGGCACACCAATCTCACTTCCCAAACCCTAGGTAGAAACCCTAGGGTACACACCAAAAACCCTGCACTCAATTTTCTCTCTTTTCTTTCTTTTTCTCTCGGAAGGTTTTGGACCTTCACCTTGCACAGAAGCCTTCCTCATGCCTCAAAGTTTCTCTCCTAAAATTTTTACGCACGTCCCATCTTTCTCCTCTTTTTAAAACAACGTCGAACGTGTCTTATCCATGTGAGAGGATAAAGACAAGAGGTTACACATTTGAATTCAAATCAAATTTGAATTCAAATGAAAACCAACTTATCCCTATCCTTTTGGGCATGAGAAGAGAAGGGGCATGGCTCTTTGTGTGTGAAAAATATTTCATGAGAAATCTTTTCTCGTGTAAGTAATGTGGCGCACAAAATGGATAAGGATGAAAGGGCAAGTGATAAGTTATCCATTCAAATTCAAACATGCTTTGAATTTGAATGGCTAACTAATTATTTTATCCATCCATATAGCGCACAAATGAGGGCATGGGGAAGGGTTTTGCATGAGAAAAATTTCATGAGAAGTTTCTTCTCGTGAATTCAAATGGGTGCAAAGAAGTTGGGTGTCGCAGGGAATTTAAAACAAGGTGGTTTGATTCAAATTGAGCCAACCTAGTTTAAAATAGGTTAAGCACAATTAGACCAGATTAAACCCAACATAATTAGGCTTAATTAGGCTCAATAAAATCCTAATCAAATCAGGAATTAACTAAACCTAACCCCTGATCAAATCAGGGACTAAACCACCTTAGCGATTAGGTCAACATTTAACCTAATCGGGTCAATCCAAACTGAATCCAATTCTATTGGACTTGATCCAAAAATAATTACTCAATCAAATTGAGTTAATTAGTGCTTAAATCACTAATTAAACCTCTCATAAATATTGAGTCCAAATCCGATGGGCAATCAGGCATCAGAGACCATCGATATGAAACCCTGATCAAAGAGTTCAAATTTCAAATTCAAAATTTGAAATTCAAAATTTTGACCCCGGTACCCAAAATGTGTGAAACTCATGATTAGAGAATCCTAATTCTCAATCATAGAGTCCCAGATAGATAAGACTCATAATCAGCCATCAGATCAGAAAGGAACCTCTAATGTGTGTGACCCCGCAGGTTCGAACCTAAGCCGGTAGCACAGGAACCAATTTCTGTACTAATCAAAGTGACCATCTAGCAATGATACCCGACGATCGGATAGGTCGAATAATCGCAATCGCAACATTCAGAACCTACGTGAATATGGTTACCGTATAATTCATCCCTTTTGACCCTTGTGTTTAGGATGACTCAGGATTAAACTGTCAACCCTGATGATATCATCCGAATCGTGCTCAACTCAATTAGTCCTGTGACTCCTCACTAGGACTACCCTGGCCAAGGTTTTGCTAAATTGAAATACGACTGTACACATCTCCTAAACTGGAGTGGTCAATCCCATCTTGACACATGCATCGACAAGTCAAGTACTTGACTACACCCAGCAACCTTCCGTCACTGAATTAGAAATTTAGGTAGTCCAGTGCCTAAGTGCAGTGAGTTGCTTGCAAGTCACCGTGGCGATCTCAGGTCGGAGGGACATTTATACCCATATCCCATCGGAGCAAATCTTGACAGCAGAAATAGCTCCGGAGTTGGTCACGTTCAGTGCAGATGTACCATTACATCTCACCTGTATGCCATACTAGTGTCTCCACACTCTTTGGTTATGAGGACAACCAACCCATATGGCACACAACGACCTATGCTTGATAAACGTTGTCGTCCTTGGTAACAATGTATCATTTGGTCGCGAACATGTTTAAGAACTAAGCGACAAATCCTCCTTTGTCGAGTCTAAATAGTCCTAAGGACTTCACCACAACACAGGAGTTCATTAGAAGATGAAACATTTGTGATGAAAAAATATCAAAATAACTTTTATTTATTTATAATTCATGTACTAATACAAAAAGGAGCACAACCGTCAACAGGCTGACGATTGGCTTTGGGACACTATTCCCAACAGTCATGGCGTACATGATAGATCCCACGATCGAAGCATATGGGACTCTACTCATACATTCTCTCTCTTCAGGAATTATCGGATAATTTTTTTTAGAGAGAGAAATTTCATGGCCTATCTGTAGATAGCCCTTCTTAGAATTCTCCATGCTGAACCTCTTCAGCACAGTGTCTATGTACGTGGATTGGGATAACCCAAGCATCCTTTTAGATCTATCCCTATAGATCTTCATCCCTAGAATGTAGGATGCTTCACCCAAGTCCTTCATAGAGAACTGTGATTACAACCAAACTTTTATTCTCTGTAGTGCGGAGATGTCATTTTCGATTAAGAGAATGTCATCCACATACAAGATAAGGAATACCATAACTGGATCATTTACCTATTTATAGATGCAGGGCTCTTCTCCGTTCTTAACGAAGCCATACGTTTTGATCACCTTATCAAAATGCATGTTCCAACTCTGAGAATCTTGCTTCAATCCATAAATAGATCTCTGAAGCTTGCATACGTTAGACTCATCTGTGGATGTAAACCACTCAGGTTGTATCATATACACCTCTTCGTTCAGCTCTCCATTCAGAAAAGCTATCTTTACATCTATCTGCCAGATCTCATAATCCAGATGGACAGCTATTGCAAGCATTATCCGAATGGATTTGAGCATTGCCACAAGGGAGAACATCTCGTTATAGTCAATACCATAATGTTGACAATACCGCTTGGCAACCAGATGGGCTTTATAGGTCTCCATCTTTTCGTCTGCGCTCCTCTTCTTTTTGAAGACCTATTTACACCCTTCAGGTGGGTCAACCAATGTCCATACATCGTTGACCTTCATGAACTCCATTTCAAATTTTATGGCTTTAAGCTATTTTTTGGAATTAGATCTCCACATTACATCCATATAGGTGATCGGATCCTCATTATTCTCATTGAGTTTGATGGGTCACCATCTCGGATCAAAAAATCATAGTATCTGTCCGACTGATGCGGTACTCTATCAGATCGCCTTAATGCTGTAGGTACATTACGCTTCAGATCTGATCTAATCAAATCTGACTCAGGTTTAGCTATTGGTGTCGGTCCTTCTATCTGTTGAACTTCATCAAGTTCAACCTTAGAGGCAACGGTTCCTTCACCAAGGAACTCCTTTTCTAAAATGATGGTAAGGATGACGAACACCTTTTGTTCATCAGCATGGTAGAAAAAATATCTTTTGGTCTCTTTGGGATATCCTATGAATGTGCATTTGTCAGACCTAGGTCCAAGTTTATCTATAACTAACTGTTTGACATAGGTCGGGCACCTCCTGACCCTAAGGTGTGAAAGTGCTGGCTTACGCCCTGTCCATATCTCATATGGAGTCTTAATTATAGATTTACTTGAAACCCTATTTAACAGATAACAGGCCGATTCAAGTGCATATCCCCAGAAGGATATTGGCAAGCTGGCAAAATTCATTATAGATCGGACCATGTCTAACAGAGTTCTATTTCTCCTTTCAGACACACCATTATGCTGTGGTATTTTTGGAGGAGTCCATTGGAAGAGAAACTCATTCTCTCCTAGATATGTGAGAAACTCACCAGAAAGATATTTCCTTCCTCGTTCAAATCGAAGAGTTTTAATACTCTTTTCAATTTATTTTTCTACTTCACTTTGAAATTATTTAAATATTTCAAATGAATCCGACTTATGTTTCATCAGATAGACATATCCGTGAAAGTGATGAAGTAAAAATATCCACTTCTACCATTTGTGCTCATGGGCCTGCATACATCAGTATATACTAGGCCCAAAAGCTCAGTAGCTCTCTTATCTTTTTCAGTAAAAGGTGACTTGATCATTTTATCAAGAAGACATGACTCACAGGTTGGAAGTAATTCACAATCACTGACTTCGAGGATTCTCTCTTGAGTCAACCTGTTTATCTTGTTCTTATTTATATGACCTAGCCTATAGTGCCATAAGTAGATATTTGATACACTATCTAATCTAAGGTGCTTGCCAATAGAATAGACTATGTTAACAGGTTGTGATAACATATACACACCATTATTCAAATATCCACAAAAAATAGTAACACCATTTATAATGATATTACAAACTTGTTTCTTTATTGAAATTTTATAATCATTTTTGGCCAGAAGGCCTACAGAAATAATATTTAAAAAGATATTGAGACAGAAATGACAATCATTAAGAACAACGGTATGGGACTCAAATATAGGTTTCAAGATTTCTAATGCTAGAACTGAAACTGATCTTCTATCTCCAACGTTAAGGAACCTCTTATCTTGCTCGAATCTCCTACTGACCTGCAATGAATTGCAAATATGGTAAGGGCTACTGGTATCAAATACCCAGTCAGTTATATTACAAATAAAAAAATTATAAGGAATTATCATATAAATACCTTGCCTAGCAATAGCTTACTTCTTTCTCTGCCTATTCGGATCCAGGGAGGCAATGTACTGAAGACAGTTCCTCTTCCAGTGCCCCCACTTCTTGCAAAAGAAGTATTCAGTTTGATTCTTATCGGGCTTGATCTTTCTGGTCTGGCCCTGCACTGATGTTCCAGCCTGAACTTCACCTTCTTCACTTTCTTCTTCTTGTTCTTCTTCCCTTTCTCAAAGGGTCAAGAACCAAAAGACGAACCTCTCACTAAGTTCACTGACTCCTTATGGAGTTGGTGATCCTTCTCAAAGTTCTGAAGCAACCCCAGTAATCCGTGGTAGTTTACTTTAGGCTTTGTCATTCTATAATGAGTGAGGAATGAGAGATAAGACTTGGGTAGTGAGTTCAGTATCACATCTTTCCCAAGCTGCTCATGCAAGAAAAAGTCGAGCTTGCTCAAACACTCCATCAGCTCGATCATGTATAATACATGATCAGTGATAGAGGCACCATCCCGTATTTTGGCGTTGAAGATGGCACAACTAGTCTTGTGCCTCTCCACATCATCGGGTGTGCCAAAGGCATCCTCCAATAGTTGAAGCATATCCTTTGGCTGAGCCATCTCAAATCTGCGACTAAATTCATTGCTCATGGTAGCCAGCATGATGCAATGCACCGTGGTCCGATCACTGAGCCACTTCTGATAAGTGTTTCTGATTGTTTCACATACATTGGTAGCTAGCTCCTCAGGTGCAGGATCTGTTATCACATATAGGATCTGTTCATGCTCTAGGACTATCTTCAACTTTTGGTACCAGCTATCGAAGTTGGGTCCCACCAAAATTTTATTGTCCAACAATGATCGAAGCGATAGGGAAGTGATCATATCTGCACAAAGAAAAACCATAACCTAATTAGTAATTAATTTATTAAATCTAAAGATTTGGACTTTAATCAAAAGGTTTCTTCTACTATTTTATTCGAATTGATAGCCTCTACCTCCAATTTGAAGAATTACCCTAATTCCTTAGTGGGTACTAGAATCCACTTAGACTGCACACAAGCCCAACTTTGGTTGGCCAACCCATGTACATCTAAAGGTAGGTTTATAACCAATTATTTCTCTAAATAATTTTTAGTAATTTTAATTTTGCCCTAGTCTCTAATCAGTAGGCTTTGACCTCCACTAAAAAGGTTTGGTTAGGACCAACCATTAATATGACCATACTTGACCCATCTAGCCAATGAATGATTAGGTCCAACTTTGGTTGGCTAATCTAACCACCATTTAGAAAGATACATCAAGAAATCATATTATGAATGACAATTTCATCAGTCGATAAGCACCAGGCCTTTGGGCCTCCAATGATTATCCAACTGATGGACCCATTATCATCCACTTAATGGGAGGCTATGATCTAGTTATCATCATAACTATTTTATTTTAAGGACCTAATAATTTTAGAAGATTTAATTAATTTAGAGGAGGAGGTCAGATGAACCAGCTTATCATGATCCTCCCACTGGCTTCACCAAGTCAGCTTAAGGGAGACCATTAAAAGGGCTGGTCTAGGAGTACCTAAATCAGTCACACTGATTTACCTAGTTGACATGGGTCAGCTCGAATAGTCAAGTGATCCGATCAAAATATAATTTCACCAAGAGGTTAGGTAAGTTCGATCGGTGGGAGGGTCTGCCAAAGCTTGCCTTAGACACTATCAAAAATGACCAGGTAAGCGGGCTACCAATTAAAAACCATCGGTCTAATTTATCTTAGACACTAACTGGTTTAATTAGTTTGGATTAGATCAACCTAACAGTTCGTGCTAGACCGCTTAGCCAAGAATCAAGTCCATTTGGTTCTCGTTAACGACATAGACTTGACCAACTACAACTATTGTAATTGATCTAGAGAATCCTTGACCTAATCTAAGACAACAATTGATTAGATTTAGTCAATTCTCTAATTAAGTCAATCTTTAATCTAATCTTAGGTCTAACCCAATTAATAGACCTAATTCCCACTAACCCATTAACCCAATGCATTATGGTTTGTATCTTAGGTTCTTCAATTCATAATTCTAGAACCTAATCAAACAACTTCTTAATTCTCAATTAAGTTTTAGGCTGAGGGTTGGGGTTTGACTTTTCGAAAATAATTTTCATATTTGTAAAATATTTTTATAATATGATTTTACTAACCAAGTTGTATGTTTGATTCATAATCAAAATATAAGTGAAATAAGTATAAAACTACTTTAGATCTAATCTAAACAGGTTCATGTAATTGAAATAATTTCAACTTTAAACTGCGCAAATTTTTTAGACAAATATATGATGGTTCTTTACATAAAAATTATTAACAAAGAGATTTTATTTTAGATTTAAATATTTTTTAAATCTAATAAATCATAAATTTAATCTAGATCACATCTAACAAATTTATGATTAAAGATAGATCTACACGAACTAGGATAACTTTTGTACTGTAAGGGGTAAACCTTACAGCAGGATAACCTACAGTTCGTGATTGATCTAAAAATTTTAATTTTAAATTTAACAATTAGATTATAAATTAGATCTAATCTAAGAAATAATCTAAGCATGTATAAATAATCATGTAATAAATAATTTAGGCTCTGATACCCATTGAAAGAACAGATCTAGGGTTTCAGGGTTAGATCTTGAAATTTTTTCAAGATCAGACAGTGGAAGACTAAAATAAATCAAAATTTATCTTATAAAACTAGAGAATCTCTAGATCTAAGATTTTATTATATGATTATTATATGGTATTAAATCAAAAATTAAAATATAAAGAGCAAGAACTATATGTTGATCATATCAACATGTTTCTATACTACATCTAATGTATGTAAAATATAATAGATCGGATCTATTACCTTGCAAGTTAGATATTCTAACTTTACTGATCTAGGCTTGAGGATGATATTGCAAGCCGCACATATGTCCGATCTCTAGGAGTCATCCACACGAGCCCACGAATCACGATCAGAAGTCTTGATCCAGAAAATCAGCACAGTATGCTAGTGCTGTGCTGATCCTTCTTCGATGGTCAATCAGATACCTCCTTCTTCTTGATTTGAACTCTTCCAAAAATGAGAAGTAGGAGAAAAAGTTTTAAATATGAGACACTCTCAAAAAACTCACAGATGGAGGAAGAAAAGAGATGAACACAGCAACCCTAGAAGAAGACCCTCTTCTTCTTCTCTTTGCTCTAACCCAGATACTTAGTTTTGTATCTATTATATCTCCACACCCCAATACTCTTTCTTCTTGATTTTTATATACCACAAAGGTCTCTCAATGATCTATAATCCATAAAAATTTCAAGAAAAAAATTATCTTAAATAAAGAGATATGAAGAATCCTTGTCTAGGTCAAATACCTAGTCAAGGAAAATCCAAACAGGGCAAGACAAGGGGTGCCAAACTCATGGATGCCCCCTCCTTCTTTTTCTATCATGGACCACCAGAAAAGGGTATACAATATGTGCCATAAAATCTATAAAAATCTCAAAAAAAATCTAAATAAAATCAGTGCCATAAAGAAAGAGTTTTGGTTTCCTAAAATTCTATCTCATAGAATTTGAAATCCAAACTAATTCCTACTTTGACTTGGTCCACAACCACATTCCATGTAAGAGAAAAAGAGTGAAAAGCTTTGGGCATACATGAAGGCCTGGGAAAGAAGATTTTGTCACACAAAATAAGAGAGAGAGGGTGTGGGGGGCTAAGGTGTCACAAGGTGGAATCCTAGTCTTACTAGGGTTCAATCTATGACTTGTTCAAATTTGATTTCTCAAACCAAATCAAACCAAAATCAAATCAATCTAATTACAATAAGTCTTAATCTAATTAAGACCATAATTTAATCAGATTAAATTAGATTTAAATTTGATTTAATTTTTTAATCGAATTAGAAATTAGGTTGACCCAAGTCTTATTTGAACTAGGACTAGTTTTTCCTTGCACTTGGCTTATCCAATAAACCAATTAGACTTGATCCAATCAAGTCCAAACTAAATCTAATTAAATAATATTCAATTAGACTTAATCTCAACCCATTGGTTTAATCAAATTAACTTAATTAGCAATCAAATTGCTAATCGATCCTCCTGCAACACTTGCACTAGATTAAATGTCAATCGTATTGATCGTTTAATCCTAGAACGATTCTTAATCGTTGATCAACCATCCGATCGGATCGTGAACTTTAATATGCGTGACCTCATAGGTCCAAACCTAAGTTGGTAGTATAAAAATAAATTTTTATACCAATCGTAGTGATCATCTAGCAATGGTATCCGACGGTCGGATATGTCGAATGTGTAGAACAACATCCTTAGAACCCATGCGGATATAGTTTTCATATAATTTATCTCCTTGATCAAAATTTTCATAAGATATCTCAGAGTTCAACTATCAACTCTGATCAGGTTGTTCACATTGTATTTCAAAATATCAAATCCATCTGATGGATTACCCTGGCCAAGGTTTTGCTAAATTGAAATACAGCGACTCATTCTTCTCCAACTCTTAGAGTGGTCAATCCCATCTTGATCACACTCTGACTTCGCAAGTATTTGACTGTGCCGAGAAGCCTTTCATCACTGAATTAAAAATTCAGTTAGTCCAGTATCAAAGCACAGTGAGTTGCTTGCAAGTCACTGAGGCGATCTCAAGTTTAAGGGATACTTATACTTATATCCCATCAGAGACATTCTCGACAGCAGAATGCTCTGGAGTTGGTCACGTTTAATGATGATGTACCCTTATATCTCACTTGTATGCCATACCAGTGTCTCCACACTCCTTGGTTAAGAGAACAACCAACCCATATGACCTACAGCGACCTATGCTCGATAGAAGCTGTCATCCTTATTAACAGCCTATCATTTGGTCATGAATTATTTTAAGGACTAATCGATAAATTTTCTTTTTATCAAACTTAAATAGTCCTAAAGACTTCATCATAATAATGGAGTTCATTAGAAGATGAAAACTTATGATAAAAATATCAAAAATATATTTTATTTATTAATAAATCAATTACAATACAAGGTTGCTTAACTGTCAACAGATTGACGATTGTCTTTTGGGACATATTTTTTAACACTTTCGTCACTAAGTTAGAAACTCAGATGGTTCGATATTAAAGTACAATGAGTTACTTACAAGTTACCATGGTGGTCTCAGGTCGAAGGGACACTTATACCTTTATCCTTCACGAGCTACGTTTGATAGCAGAGTACTTGGCACATGATCACGTTCGATGCAAATATACTCCTACATTTCATCTGCATGCCATAACAGTGTCTTTACACTCCTTGGTTAATAGGATAACCAACTCGTATGGCATACAATGACCTACACTTGATATCACTATCGTCCTAATAATAGCATATCGTTTGGTCACGAATATTTTTAAGGACTTAACAACAAATCCTCCTTTGTCGATTAATAATAGTCCTAAGGACTTCATTACAGCATAAGAGTTCAAAGATGATCAATTTGTAATAAAAATATCTAATAATTTTTATTAATAAAAATTTATATATAATTTATAAGATGAGCACAATCATCTAATGATTGACTTTTGGACATATTTTTCAACATCATCTCCATGAAGACTTTCATGAATGCTCGATCTTTATCTGAAAATAGAAAGAAATAATTTCTATCTATTCTCAAATATTTTTTTTTTATAATTTTATATCAATATGTAAAAATCTCAATCAACAGTTAAAAATATACAAAAAAAAAATACAGTGGATAATACAATGCATCAGGGGCACCCAGCCCCTATTGCAACTCTCGCAGATATATTTATATAATCAGCCAACATGGAAGCATTCATGTATACATCCATCATATAGATGTACCAAATCCACAACCACTCATCATCTATTTTATAATAATTATAAAATATGATAATTAACTTCTCATGTCATCTTAATTGTGATATCATTCATAAACAAGTCAATGGAGATATTTAAATATATGGGCATAGGACCCATCTAGGATTTTTGATTCGGATTCAACTTTTGATTCAATTTTAATTTTAAGTCAATCATTTGTCATCCTTTTGAGTTAACTTGATCAATTCTTAGATTGACCCTAATCTAATTAGGTCAGCTGAGATTCGGTCAACCATGACTCATGCTCTAATCAAGTCAGATCAATGATAATTTGATCAATCCAAATTAAACATAATTTCTAATCAAATTAGAATTATGAATTTGATTTAATCTATAATCATAAATTTTAATCACATTAGATCAGTGAATTATAGTTAAAAATAAATCCATCGACAAAAACCCTAATCAATGTCTGAAGCATCCTTTTCATGATCAAATTTTTCGGCTCCATATATACCTTGGGGCAATAAACATAATGGATGATTCATAATGATGAATACCCAAGTATATGGTAGTTAGCCCTTGAAACTTGGGTGAATGCATCATATGCAAAAATCCTAAGTCTTGGTAATGTGCATCCAATGTATCATTTCAATGCTTCGTGCATCATATGCACTGGATTTACTACTCCATAGAAAATCAGATCATAGGATCTAACTTAAACTTATCTCACAAGTCTAAAGACCATGAAAACTCATATCCAAGTTTGATCATAGATTGATAACATTTATCATTAATCAAAGGATGCATCAAAATATCAATTAAACATCATTCAGAAAATTTGGTTTTGATATAATCTGAACTGGATCTGATCTATATCACAATAATAACATGATATTTGATTGAATCAATCAAGAGTGGCTCTGATACCATTGTTGGATTTCAATAACATAGTGAAATATAATTTTTAAAAATTTTTCATGCATTCAACTATTGAAAACAAGGTTAATAATTAAACATAACTATCGGAATACAAAATCCTAGAAACACATTGATGATTACAATCAAACAATATAAGCATGCATATTAACAAGAGATCAGATGTCATATACCAACATGAAGATGAGGATCTGATAATAGAGAGATCTTCACAAGACTCTAAAGTAGAATCTCTCCAACAGTGATCCACACGGGACTGATCAGGGTCCTTTCCAATTCGATGTAGTGCTGCAGCCATCTTCGCAAGTTCATCACTGTCTGTCTTTCTCAAGAACGGATTATACTACTTCTTGTATGCCTTCGAAACCTCCACAAGCATTACACTAAAAATTATTCTTTACAAAAATTCACCCCATAGAATTCAGATTAGATGTTCAACACTTGAATAATCTGATTTTAGGACAAGCATCACATGCTTTTCAATTTCCTCTTGCCTTCCTTTTCATTTTTCTCTTTCTTTTCTCTTTTTTTTTGTTTAGATTTTTTTCTATCATTTTTTTCTTCATTTTCACATCTAACCACTAGGGAAAATGCCATGTCTATCACATAGGAGATGCCCCCTTTAAATAAGAAAGAAGGGGCACCTCCAAGGGATGCCAACAATTAGCGTCCTAATGATTTCATCGGTGATTTAATTCCTAATAAGGGAGTTAGTTGGGTTTTTAATCTACAAAAGGACTCTCCTCTGTGAACACCATCCAAGGTGCCATTTGATGTCACCACCCCTTAGGAATTAGCATGGAATAATGAAGAGATAGGAAGGTAATCAAGAGTTTTAAATAAGATGGACTCTTCCAATCTCAATGCATAAAATATGTGGCATTCCAATTAATTTTGGCATGTGAGTTCCCTCACAAAGAAGGACTCTTCCTTCTTTTTTGTGCCCACATATCCCAAGGCACCATCTGATGGAGCAAAAAATAAAAGAACGTGTGGAATAAAGAAGGAAATTAAGAGTACTTAAGAAGGACTCCTCTATCTTAATGCAAAAATAAATGGAGCGTGCCTTTATTTTGGTGTATGGTTTGGCATGGAGGAAGTAGACTTCTTATGGAACACTTCCATAAAAATTAGATAAGTCACCTATTAATTTATAGGTTCAAATTCTAATCCTATTAGGTCAAGGCATCAAGCTTAAGGGTTAGCACAAACACCTTTGTATTGAACTATTCATGTGCTAGCAACTTAATTAATCCATAAAATTTATAATAAAACTAAATAGATTAGATCAAGATCAAATCTCTATTGTGTATGACTCATTGGGTTCCATATCTAGCCAGCAGTGGACTCAAACTCATGATCTAATCCAATTAGGTCAGTCCAAAGGCATCAATTAATCAGAACACCTTCTAATTAATTTTTGAATTAAATTTTTTTAATTCTTTCAAGTCTACAAGTCAAGATTGATATCTAGCAATGTATCATGACTATCCTAAAGATATGTAATTTGGTAAAAATATTAAAATTATCCTTCCGTGGTAAGTTACTCTGTAATTCAATCCTTTGATCATACAATATCCCAGACAGGCCATGAATATGGAATCATGTCAAGCCCAAATACCTATCTATATGTATCTTGATCTGATGATGATGATTTGGTTAATGAACCAATAGAAATCTTTTCTATTGTTCATCCTTGCTATGGTCAGAGACTCTTAGAGTTATCATCCTATGAGATCACATAGGATGTTCTCTCCTCCTATAAGGAGTGATCGATTCTTTATTGACCACTCACAACCTTCATGCATACTTCACCAGATCCAAAATATCTTATACACATCTCAAAGTGGCATGCTAGGGAATAAATCAAAATAAAGATCCATATACATAAGGTACCATAGAGATCTCAAGTCAAAAGATCACTTGCACCACTCCCATTAGAGAACCATCTGTCGAATGCTGTAAGGCTCCATCAGATGTTCTCCCTGTAGATCAGTTTCATGAACTCATTCTCCAATGAGCACTTACATCTTTGTATTAGTATCACCACATAAGTGATTGTGAGATCAATCACCCTCTCTATCGAGCATACATAGGATATACTAGTCTTACCGACATCATCGATCTCCAACTCGATGATTCAATGATTAAAAATAGTTTAGATTGAAACTATCAAGATTTTAGATCTCACTCACATGATCTCATCATGACCCTAAAATTATTATCCTAATCTATGAAGTTTATCATAATCATAAAAATATGATGTAATAAATGATAAAACATAATACTTCATAAATAAAATAACCAATATCATGCAAATGAGCAGAAAGATATCACAGAAAAGTTCTTTCATATTACCCATGCGATTGGCTTGTAGAACACTATTCTTTTACTTTGGTAGTGGAATCTATCATATATGCCATGACATGTATGAGACTGGATATAGCCTATTCACTAGGAGTAGTGAGTAAGTATTAGTCTGATCCGAAAGAAAATCATTGAAAGATTGTAAAGATAATACTTAAGTATTTGAGAAATACTAAGGACTAATGGCTTATCTATGGAGATACTAACATAAAACTTGTAGGATATACTGATTTCAATTTTTAGTGAGATCGTGATGACAGCAAAAGTATGTCGGGCTATGTATTCATCATGAACGGAGGAGCGATCTGCTGGAAGAGTTTCAAGTAATATACGATAGCTGACTCTGTATGCGAAGTGGAATATGTTGCGGCATCTGATGCTGTAAAGGAGGCTATTTGGTTGAAGAAGTTCATCACTAAACTTGAAGTGGTTTCCTCTGTTAATGATCCAATTTTACTATATTATGATAGTATTAGAGCCATAGCACAAGCAAAGGAGCCCAAGTCCAATCACAAAACCAAATACATTTTGTGACACTATCATCTTATCCATAAAATTATGGATTGAGGTAACGTCGAGCTAGAAAAGATTATCGAAAAAGAGAACCTAGTTGACTCTTTTACTAAAGCTCTCAAGATCAAAAAGTTTGATGATCATAAGTGGAAGACGAGTACAAGATATTGCTCCGATTGCCTTTAGTCCAAGTGAAAGTTGTTAGAAATTGTGTCCTAAAGCCAATTAGCTTATTGTAAATAATTAAATTTTGTATATGAATTATTGATTAAGGAATAAAAGTTATTTTGACTTTTTCATCATAAGGTGTACATCTTCATTATTAGAACTCTTGTATTATAATAAAGTTCTTAGAACTATATTATGATCAATAAAGGAGGATTTATCGAATAGTTCTTAAACATATTCGTGACCAAATGATATGTCATTAATAAGATGATGATGTTTATCGAGCATAGTCGTTGTATGTCATATAGGTTGATTGTTCTCATAATTAAAGAGTGTTGAGATATTGGTATGACATATGGATGAGATGCAAGAGTACATCATCACTGAACAAGTGACTCACCTGCTAAGTGCTGTACTGTCAAAAGTAGCTCATGAAATATATAGGCATAAGTATCCCTCAGATTTGAGATCACCACAGTGACTTGCAAGCAACTCACTGTGCTTTGATGTTGGACTACCTATATTTCTAATGCAGTGACTGAAAGCTACTGGATATAGTCAAGTACTTATAAAGTCTGTGTGTGGATCAAGATGAGATTGATCCCTCTGAATTATAGAAGTTAATACATCACTGTATTTCAATTTAGTAAAATCTTGATCAAGATAATCCATGTGATGGATTTGAAAGGTTAAAATATAATGTGGATGACTATTTCAGAGTTGACAGTTAAATCCTAGGTCACCTTGAGCATGAGGGTCAAAGGAATAAATTATGTGGTAACCATATGTCGAGGTTCTTAAATATTGCTTTGTAATTATTCGACCTATCCAGACATTGGATATCATTGCTAGATGGTCTCTTCGATTAGTATAGGAAAGAGTTCTTATGCTATCGGCTTAGTGTTCGAACCTATGGAGTCATACACAAAGTCAAACAATGTACAAAAGAATTGATCAAATATGTATTTATTTAATTTGAAAGTATGAGACTTAGTTGAACATATAAATTAACTTACTTGATAATTAAATTATAAATCATACGAAATTAAATACTGACTATGTTCAGCTAGCACTGTGCATGAGATGTGGATTTGATTTCGAGGATGAATTAAATCAAATCAATGATCCAATTAATTATCAGAGATTCAATTTGAATCCTAATTACTTTAAACCAGATTTATTTTAATTGGACATAATTTTATTAAGACTTGATTGTGTTAATTTATCAAGTTGGACTTAGACAAGAATCCTAATTAGATTAGGATCAGTAGTCTTTTTCAAACTTGATTCGAATCCGATTTGAATTGGCTTCGAATTGATCCAAATCTGAATCAAATCTGATTTGATCTATTTAGCCATATTTTTTAGCTATTTTCTCACCATGTGGGCCAATCAAGGTGGTTGGGAAGGGGCTGAAAATAGCCCCCTCCCCTTGGGCGTGCAGCACAATGAAGGAAGGCACAAGTTGGTACCTCTCTTACTTAATTTAGGAATCTTTATGTTTTAGAAAGTTTGGATTTGATTCAAATATGGAGAGCCCTATTCCTAACATAAGAAGGTGTTTGATTTGATCTAGGATCTCTTGTCTATATAAGGAGAGGTGTGGAGAAGAGAAATAAGTGAATCAAACATCTAATCTAGGCGTGAGCAGGGCTTGGGCATCCCCTCTTTTTGGGCATCACCTCTTCCTAGGCGTCTGTCTCCTCTTGGCATCCTCCCTCTCTTGTGGTAGTGTGTGGGCTATTTCAAAGATTTTGAGGTCGAATCTCAAGGGTTCTTCTCCTTTCTCTCTGAAAAAGATATTCATCCCTCTCCTTTATAGAGTTTGGCGTGCACGTGAAGTAAAAGATCCACGCATCCAGATCTCACGAAGCATATTGATTGAGGAGCTTCTTCAATCTTGATCCCTTTTCACTATGAACTAAGGTGGGAATTTATAAATATTATAAAAAATTTTAATTACTAATCTATTCTTTCCTCCTAGCATTAGATGTGATCAGATGAATTTTTCCTTCAGTATATGTATCCATGAACCGTCTAAAGGATTAATAAGATAATGACACATATTCTCAAAGAGTTGATATTTTGAGGCATATGTCGTTGGTGGTTAATTTTTAAATTGCTCTCGATTGTAGGATCATCATGAGGATGGTAATTGAACTGAATAGACTAGTGCACAGATCGCTTTCTTCAAACAGATGAGTCTTAAGTCTGTAGTGCAGGGATACTGGAGTGAGAGTGTAGGTGGTTGTTAAAGAACAACTAGTACTGAATATGATAAATACCAAAAATCACATGGATGTCTACTCACTCATTAGTAACTTTCTCGATGCTGTAGTAGTGTGATTGGTCTTTTGACCTGCGGTGCCACAGCTGCTCATAGTGAAGCTGCTAGAATTTGACTATACAGAAATATGGTCTCAATGAGTCCTTGTAGTAGATATTGATGATGGTCCACTGTAGGAGCAGGGTGTACATCTAAATGGGATCTATCGATCTTAGCAGAAGGGAGTAGTCTCATAGAATTTAAGAGGCTGAGTCCTTAAATCTATGGCCATAGTAGTGTGATTGATGAAAAAAAGTTTTCATAAGAATCACAGTCAAACTTGAGCTAATTGAATCTATCATATGATTGATGTTGAGATTTGATAATTTATCCATAACCTGCCATCTGATCGAAACTCACGATAGAGAGACTGAATCATATGGTAACTATATCTAGAGGTTCATCATTTTTATTCTATTGGATCATCACTATATACTGCTATATGTCACTAGTAGATTATGAGAGCTCACTAGGATTATTCTGGATCGATAATCTTTATTAAGTGAGAGTGGAATCATTTTGACCCATTGAAAAAAATTTTAATGATACTATGATAGAGATCATGGTATATCTCATCACCAGATAGAATATAAACTATGGGATTACACATAATAGAGGTTTCTGACTAATCAGATGGTTGAGCTACGATTATGAATCGTAATAAGATTTAATTATCAATGTGATTGATGATTAATCCCATACAAAAGTTACAATTGAAAAATTCACCAAGTGTTAGTAAATTATAGGAGGATCAATTAGCAATTAGATTACTGTTTGACTCAATCTAATTGAGCCATAAAATTCAAATCAAATCTAATTAAATTAGATTCAATTTAGATTAATTTAGATTTGATTTAATCAAACCTAATTAGTTAATGAGATAATCCTGTTAGATGTATGTCTTAGAAGTCAATTGTTAGTTGACACATTATTCATTCTATAATAAAAATTTATACTTAAACTATTGATTTAATCAATAAAAGATCGATTTTATTTTTTTATTCAAGTGTTATGTATCCTTGAATCATCCTTAAAATTGATGTTACGATATATATTCTCAATTATTGAGAATTAGAGGTATGTATGATCGATTCCTAAATTGCTTCTGATTATAGGATAGTCATAGGGATGGTAATCCATCCAGATAGATCAGCGTACAGCTTGCTTCCCTTGGAGTAGATGAGTCTCTAACCTATGGTGTAGAGATATTGAGCGATAAGTATGGATAGTTGTTAGAGAATAATTAGTACTGAGTGTGATCATATGAGAGATCACATAGATTTCTATTCAATCGTCATTGATCATCTCGATGCTATAGTTGTGTGACTGATCGTTTGACTTGCAGTATCACAGTTGCTTATTGTAAGGCTACTGTAGTTTAACTACACAAGCATTCACTTAATTATGAATTTTTGTAGTAGATGTTGGCTTCAGTTGGTTGAACTGTAGGAGTAAGGTATGCATCTAGATGGGATATATCGATCTTGACAGAGAGGAGTAGTCCTATGAGATTTGAGAAACTGAATCTACAAGTCTATGGCCATAGCAATGTGATTAATGAAAAATAATTTTTATTTAGAATCACTATTGGATTTGAACTGATTGGATCTATCATATGACTGATGATAAGGTTTGACAATTCATTCGTGACCTGCTATCTAGTCAGCACTCACAATAGAGGGACTATATTATACATTAACTATATCTAAAAATTTTATTTTGGTTCTATTGGGTTGCCACTACATATTACTAGATATCACTGATGGATTGTGAGAGCTCAATAAGATCATTCTGGATCAATAATCATTGTCAAGTTAGAGTAGAACTGTTCCGACCTACTAAAAGAGATTTTAATGATACCTATGATAGAGATCATAGTATGTCTCACTGCTAGATAAAATTGAATCTATGAGGTCACACATTAAAAAAAAAAGACTTAGATAGGTTAAAATTGAATTTATGAAGTATCAATTTATATGGATTTAGAAAAATCCTATTGGAGTGAACCCAATTCTTTTTGTAGTTGGTTTGCTTATATGATAAGCTTTAGCCAATTCTTACACTTGATTTGAACCTAATTGAATTTGATTCAATGGTCTCCAATGGTTGGATGCTTAATTTATGGTTTGGATTAAATCAAGAAGAGTTTCTTAATTTTATTCATCTTGATTTGATCAAGAACCCTTGAAGTGAATTTATGAAATCATGTGGGCTAATTTGAGAGTATTTAATTAGATCCCATATGATGGGACACCTAGCATTGGGTGTGGGCATGGGTCAAGGATGGGTGGTGCCCCTTTTAATTGGTCCAAGAGATTTTAAGTTATGACTTCTAATATGATTAGGAGGGATCCTAATTTTATTAGGACACCCTTATGTTGTCTATTTAAAGGACCCTGGCCCTACCTTTCTTCACATCACTTATTCTCTCATCCTTGCTACCACCCTTACTATGCCCAATGCCTCCCCTCCTCTTCTCTTTCTAGCCCATGCACTCTCTCCCTAGGCATCCTCTCTTGGATCTAGGAGAGAGGTGGGCGGCATCCTCTTCCTTGGTGTCAAGGGTCGGTGCCAAAGCTTTTGGTTTCTTCTTCTTTCTCTCAAGTTTATTGAGAGTTTGTTACACCCACTTCTTGATAGTAGTTCTTCTTTATTAGTTGAAAGATCAAGAAAGGTTCTTAACTTCTTCAAGAATCAAGAAAGAAAGATCAAAATGGATTCAAGGGTTGATCTCTATTTAGGCTTGGTTCAAACCTATTCAGGCTTTAAGTTGAAGTGAATTGTATTAAGAGGAGCCCATCCAGATCAATCTTGTGGATACCCATAGAGGCAAGATACATGTACTACTGATTTAGAACCTACTCAACCCCAAAATCTAAGGATTGAATTGGATTCAATCCCAATTACAGGTTTGAAGCAAAGAAAAAGCGATTCAGGCATGTAGATTGATCACAGATTTTTTTTTATTCATATTAAAATCTGTTGGGTATAAAATACCCCCCAGCCGAAGTTCGTATCAGGAGTGACCCTCCCGGGACTCTGCCGACATCCGACCTTGGGCGACATCTTTTCGAACCTCTCCGATGGTCGAGCTTCTGCAATATTTCCAAGTACTACCGATGGATAAACTCCCACAGCTTCTTCCACCAGTGTCGACCAGATTCCCCCGATGGACGAACTCCTGCCGCATCTCTCGGGCTTCTCCAGCGATAAGCTTCTTCGATCATCTATCAGCCTACCCCAAGTGCTCTCTGGATTCTACTATCGGCCGACCTCCTACAAGGGCCAACCATTCTTCAGACCTCTTCCAGATCTTTTCCAACAGGATTCGATCGACTCCAATCCGAATCACTTTTAGAACTTCATCAGTTCATCAGTGGCCGAACTTTTCTAATAGTAGATCTCCACGACGGATGGACTCCATCCAAGTTTCCACGAAGGTTGACCGCCTTCTGGATTTCATCCAGACTCCTACGGGAGCCAGACTTCTTCTCCAAACTCCTACTTCAGGTAGACTTCGTCCGAGCTCCTACGGGAGCCAGACTTCTTCCCCGAACTCCTACTGCAGGTAGACTTCGTCCGAGCTCCTACGGGAGCCAGACTTCTTCTCCGAACTCCTATTGCAGGTAGACCTCATCCGAATTCTTACAAGGGCTGGGCTCCGATCCCCCACCACAAACGATCTACTCCGAGCTTCTACTACAAGCGATCTACTCAGAGCTACCACTACAAGCGGTCTACTTCGAATTTCTACTACGAGCGGTCCACGTCGGATTTCTACTGTAAGCCTCCACCTGAGCTTCTATTGTGAATGAATTTCTTCTGAACTTCTATTACAAGCAGGCTTTGGCCGAGCTTCCTCAACAAACAATCCCCATCCGGACTTCTACGGGAACCAGACTTTGACCAAACTTCTGTAGCGAATAGATTCCGGACGAACTCCTACGACACACGGGCTCCAGCAGCCAGACCCCTCCAGTAGGTGAACCTCTCCAACGCCATCCGACATCCACTGTCGGTCGACCTTCAGTTGGATTCTGCATGAAACCGAACTTCATCCACGGAAAGCCCCTGATCGAGCTTCTACAGCAAGTGACCTTCGCCTGCAATACTGGCGCCCAAGGTGTCCAACGGTAGAAGGCTCGCCAGCAACATCCGAGCTTCTCTTAGACGGAGAGCTACCCTCTCCACCAGACACCCCAACCGAGCTTCGGCCGACGGGCCTGGACTCTCTGGCAGGCCACAATAATGGCTACGACTCTGCTCCACTTCCTGTAATGGATCCCACATGGCTCCATCATGCTTTGGCACGTCATGATAATGGACATCACTCCACTCTCCACGACAGGCTCCACGTGGCAGGCCATGGCAATGGCCACGACTCCACTCCACTACTCTCCGTAACAAACTCATCATGGCCCCGAATGGCCCACTACTAGGCGGTTACAGACGTCGCTGTCAATCTGTTATGCCCTCCGCCTATAAAAGGGGGACCCCCAGATACATTACTCTCTAAGCTCTAATCTCTATTTCAAAACTCTGCTAAAATTTTCGTTCGAGCACTCCATTTTTATTGAGGCAGAGAACTGACTTAAGCATCGGAGGGTCTTGCCGGAGCACCCCCAACTCCGGTTTAGACTTTCTTTGCAGGTCCCGATGGTGACCGCGACTCCCTCGACTCAAGCTTTTCCGATGCCGATGGATTTTTTCACCAACAGGATTGGTGCTTGAGGAAGGGGACTGTGTCTTCGCAGTACCTTTGTTCTTAAAGGAGTGCTCAATGGGACCACCTCCGATCATCTTCTCCAACATCTCCTCCTCCGGTTGCCTGCCCGATCTCCACCTGATATCTCCTCGAAGGGCATCCACCAGGCGGTCAACGACCTCCACGGCCAGATCTTAATGAGCTCCGCAAGCCCCAGCCTCATCTCCGATTTCCCAAGCTTCTCTTCCTTCGACGACGGCAGTCGGCATGGAGCAGTTTGACCTACTGGTTCAACAGGTCAGAGGCCTCACCGAAGCAGTGCAAGCCATGCAGCCACAGTCGCAGCAGCCGCAGGCATCGGTGCGGTTGGAAAAAGCATCGTCGGAGTTCCAGAATTCGATGATCGGGCGGGCCTCATGGACCCGCCGCCCTGTCTTTCCCAGAAAAGAAAAATAGAAGGCGGAGAGTCCTCCGTCCGATCATGATTCAACTCCCGGAGAGTCCCTGCCTCCACTCCATTAGAAGACCCTCGAGGTCCGCAATCGAGAGGACCTCCTAGATCAGAGATTTCAGGAGATGAACTGGTGGATCGAAGAGCTCCGTCGTGCTCCCACTGTTTACGATGAGGACATCTATACTGACCCTCCTTTCTCTCAAATGATCATGCAGGAACAAATCCCGTCGAATTTCAAGCTCCCCCAATTCGAGAGCTACGACGGGACCTCGAACCCGGTCGACCACCTGGAGGCCTTCCAAACCATGATGCTGCTCCATGGCGCGCCAGACGCCATCTTGTGTCGAGCTTTCCCGTCTACATTGAAGGGAGCAGTAAGGAACTGGTACTCGACACTGAAGCTGGGTACAATCTTCTCCTTTGACCAGATGAGTCACCAGTTCGTGGCTCATTTCGTCAGCAGCCGGCGTCCCCGGCGAGGTTCGGAGTCCCTCATTAACATCAAGCAAAAGGAAGGAGAATCCATCCGAGCTTACATCAACCACTTCAATGCCGCCGCCCTGGAGGTCCGGAACCTGGACCAATCGATTGCAATGGCCACCTTAAAGAGCGGCCTCCAAAAGAATGACCTCCTCTTCTCTCTGGAAAAGAAGTATCCCAGAGACTTTGTCGATCTGCTGGCTCGAGCCAAAGGATATGCCCGAGCGGAGGAAGCCTTCAAGCTGAAGGATGAGGAGGCCGCGAAGGAGCGACAGGCGGGCGACTCCAGCGGGCCCGCAGTTGAAAGAGGGCCGAGTGAAGCTCGGCCACGTTCTCGGACTCCCCCCGGGCACAAGCGCGCCCGGGCTCCTCCCCGAGCTCACAGGCAGAGAAGCCCAGACCGCAGAGTTCGGTGGGGCTCTCCCCTAGGAAGATTCCGCAGCTATGCCCCCCTCAATGCATCGAAAACCCAGGTGCTGATGGAGGTTAGGGAGCAGCTCCCAAGGCCGGAAAGGATGCACAAACACCCTGGGAAGCACAATCCTAACAAATTCTTCCTCTACCATCGCGACCACAGCCACGGCATAGAGGAATGCATCCAACTCCGAGATGAGATCGAGGATCTCATCAGATGAGGTCAGCTCGACAGGTTCATTCGATGCTGGCCTGAGGATAGAGAGGATCGGCCAAGGGCCCTACCGCAACCTGAGCCATCAAGGAGGGAAGAGCAGCCCGGAGATTGGCCTCCAATCGGGATCATCAACTCCATCTCTGGAGGACCTCGATGGGGTGCAGACTTTCTACGACCATGGGATTTAAAAAACCTGTAAATGTATTACTAATGATTTTACTTTAAATCAAGATTCCTTTCAGATTTGCATATCTTTCCCTTTCAGCATGGACTCGTAACGACAGGGGATAACCCCTTCAGACAACAAAAATAAAGCCATGTTAGGAACAGGAGGAGAACCTCGTCCTAACATGAGCAAAGTTGGAAGTCCAGTTATTTTTAGATCGGACGGGGGGAGAGGCCCATATAACGGCCCTTATGTACCTCCACAGCTATATTAGGGACAGGAGGGGAACCTCGCCCTAACATGAGCAAAGTCGAAGGCCCAGTTCTCCTTAGACTGGATGGGGGGAGAGGCCCATATAACGGCCCTTATGTGCCCCCACGGCCATGTTAGGGACAGGAGGGGAACCTCGCCCTTACATGAGCAAAGTCGAAGGCCCGATTCTCCTTAGACTGGATGGGGGGAGAGATCCTACAATGCCCTTATGTGCCCCCACAGCCATGTTAGGGACAGGAGGAGAACCTCATCCTAACATGAGCAAAGTCGAAGGCTCGGTTTTTCTTAGATCGGACGGGGGTGAGAGGCCCTACAATGCCCTTATGTGCCCCCACTGCCATGTTTGGGACAGGAGGAGAACCTCGCCCTAACATGAGCAAAGTCGAAGGCCCAGTTACTTCTAGACCGGATGGAGGGAGAGGCCCTACAATGCCCTTATGTGCCCCCACAGCCATATTAGGGACAGGAGGAGAACCTCGCCCTAACACGAGCAAAGTCGAAGGCCCGATTACTTTTAGATCGGATGGAGGGAGAGGCCTTGCAACACCCATATATGCCCCCACAGCCCTGTTAGGAATAGGAGGAGAACCTCATCCTAACCTGAGCTGAAATCGACTACATCAGGAATAGGAGGAGAACCTCGTCTTGACGCCAACTAAGATCTGATCGTTCAAAACCTGATAAGGAAAAAGAGAACCTTCTCGACGGCCCCTCTACGCTCCCGTGACCCCATAAAGAGTTGGGGAGAACCATTACTTAAAAAGAGGAGGGAGATGCGAAGAAAAAGTGATGGGCTACACCAGTGAAAAATGGAAGCCAAACTATACCAAAGACACAAAGCACCTCGCCTCAATGAAGAAGGAGACCCCCCATTAAAAAACCCTCAGTCTCTAAGAGGAAACTCAACACAGGCCAAGGACAGATCGACTTCCTCAAGGCAACTCAAACGGTCGAAAAAAAAAAGAAGAAGAAAGAGAAAGAGAGACCTACGGTCATGAACGAAAAGGCAAATCAACACGACAACGGCTAGAAACCTTCAAACGATGTCGACATTGAACAAGTCAAAAGATAAAAGAAATTCGATAACGATGACTTAATACAAGAATGAATAAGGTAATGAAAGATTTTCTTTTCATGTCATTAGCAAAATATACTTTACAGAGCCCGGAAGGTCAAAAAAGAAAAATGACAAGAACAGAAAAAGAGGACATATAGAAGGACAGAAGGCAAAAAGAGCCCTAAGGGAGCTCGGCCTCTTCCGACTTCGAACTTTTGGTTTCGACCCTCATCAGGGAGTGCCTTAAGCTTTCGACTTCTTCTTTCAATTCTTTCTTTCTTATCAGCATCTCTAAATACATCCGATAAAATCGTTGGCTTTCGTTCTCCGCCTCTCGAAGCCTTTTTCTCAGGACCTCGGACTCCGCCTTCGCATCCTTGACCACCTGCTACTCGTATGTCAGCTAAATCTTCAACTGCTGCAGCTCGATCCTCCCCTCATCAAGGGCGACGGATAGCTCTCCTATGGTTCCTCTCAGGGATCGAAGTTCGTCGGGGTCCCGAATAGGGACGAACTGGGCTCCTTCAGATAACTGCCCTTGAAGGTGGGCAACCTCGTCGGTCGCCATCCTGAGCTTCCTCCTGTAGTCATCCACCTACTTGCACTAGCTGGCCTGGTATGCATTGTAGTTCGACTCGACATCCTAGAGCTGTTGCTGAAGGTCGGAGAACTTCTTCGACCATTCTTGATCGTGGTCGGCTCAAGTCGAAAGCCAGGACGAGCTTTCTTCCAGCTGGCCGATCTTCTCTCGTGCAGCCGACAGCTTCGCTTCAAGAGAGCTAATCTTGGAAGCCTGAGCCCAGGATCGATTGCTGGTGCACTTCTTATATTCCTCGAGCTCCTTCTCAAAGTTCGCCTTCCTCTGGCTGTAATCCATGATCCCTTTCACATGGAGGATTCGAAAGTGGGTGGCCTCCGCAGTGGCCTCTGAGTGGCTCTCCCTCAGCCTGCGAAGTTCGTCCTCCATCTCCTTCGACTTTTTTGTTAAATGATGAACTTTCTTCTTCAGATGTCGGATCATGGACTTCAGCGGAACTCCCTGTGGCAAGGGAAGCACTTCGACAGGACACTACCATCGAGAGACAAAAGCGTCAAGGCACGGCTCATTGCAGAAAGAAAAAAGAAAAGAGAAGAGAAGTCCCCCATAAGGAGGAGTCCAATTTTATTGATTGAATGTTTCTTAAAGACAAAATGAAAAGAAAAAATTGTAGTGAAAGAGAAATACAAAGTCAGAGGTCTCAGACCTCCGAAGCAGGGGTTGGGGAGCTCAGTGTTCTTGGAAGGGGGGCTGCGGTGGCAACGGCAGTTGGAGAGGGCCCGGCCTCATCTTCAAACACCTCATCCAAGAAGCTGAAGTCGAGCTTGAAAAATTTCTTGACCATCTTTTCTTGGCAGAGCTCGAATCCTTTGATGAATGCATCTTGGCAGAACTTAACGTTCAAGTCCCTCATTTCGGCGGAGGCCTTGAACTCCTCCACCGCTTGGCCCCTGGCCTCCGAGATAAGGGTCAGAATCTGCTCCGTCAAATTGGTGACCTCGGCCTCCGCCTTCCTCACCATCTCCTCTGAGGTCTGCTTTTCTTTCTCGAGTGCCTCTTGGAGGCTGGCTACCTCGGCAGCCTTTTCCTTGAGGCGGGCGACCTCGGCCCGATGACCTTCCTCCAGCTGGATAGCATCCCTCCTCACCTTGTTCATCGCCTCGATGTTGGCGAGAAGCTGGTGCCCGATCTGCAAGGGCGGCCAGAAAGCCAGAATGAAAGTCGAGAAGTTAATTGAATGAAGGAGCAAGGGGAAGGAGGAAAGTGAATCTGCTTACCTCGAGAAAGGATCCCAGAGAATTCCAAACCCGCTGTTCAGGATCGATGCGGACGATCCTCTGGATGACTTCGGGTAGGACGCACCCGTCAACCAGTCGCTTTATCAAGTCCCTGTCATTAAAGGGATTCTCCATCGGCTTTTCCTCAGAGCCGTAGGATTCTTCGATGGCAGCTCGACGATCGCTGACCCTACAGGCCACCATCTTCTTTCTCCTCCCCCTCTCAACCCCTGGCACCTCCTTGGAGCGGGCCCCTAGAGTGGGAGCCTCAGCGGGGGAACTCCTCGAAGAGGCTCGAAGAATTGGGGGCTCGGCGTCTGAAGGAACATCGACAGTGAGGGCCGCATGGGTAGGCGTGGCCAAGCTCGTCTTCTCCATTCTGTCCTTCTTTGCCGACCCGGAGGCTGCAGGGCCTTTTCTTTTGTGAACCTTGAGGCCCCTGGCAAACATTCGTGCTGCTTCGGCATCCATTCCTAAAAAAAAAAAAATAGAGAGAAAAGAGATCAGTAACGGAGTGAAAAAAGAAAGAAGTGATGCATGGTTAAAAAAAAAAAAAAGGGAGAAGAAGAAGAGAAGAAGGAAAGAAGAAGAAAAGAAAAGATGGAATACTCGCAGGATCCAAGGGACTCAGGCTGATGTTGAACAGGAATTGCTCCTTCAGAAGGTGGGGAAGGGAAGGAGTTGGATAACTAAGGAGTTTTTGGGCGGCTTGAAGGTCGTCCATCCCCAGGCTGGGAGCCCGACGGATGGAGTCCCTCAGGGAGACCCAAGGGGACAATCCCAGCCTCAAGGTCGGATATTGGACATAGAGGTACTTTCCCTTCCAGTTATGGATAGAAGAGGGAGCACCTTTCAGCAACCCCTTCTTACCGAACTGAGAGAAAAAGTACCACCAATCCTTTGCCGAGGGGTGGCGCTTGAAGGTGTAAAAATATCTAAACAAAGGAAGGGATGGCTGAACTTCGACTATGTGGCAAAGGGAGAGGAACCCTATCAAAAACCTAAAGGAGTTCGGCGCGACTGAAGCTAAAGAAATATCTAGAAAATGAAAAAGAGCGACGACAAAGGACGGAAGCGGGAGCCGGAGTCCAGCACGGAAGGCCTCCTGGTACAAACAGAAACGGCCAGGTGGGGGGGTGCTAGCCCGGTTGGCTGGACCAGGAAGCTCCAGATCGTACTCCGGAGGAACTCCATACTGAACCCTTATCAGTAGGAGTTCGTCCGGAGTTAGAGAACAGGGAATAGCATCCAGTGCAAAAATCGAACGAGGTCCAGCCCTAGTTATGGGTTCATCTACGGTACGAGGGTTCTGAGGAACTGAGGCAGATGAACTCCTGGAACCGCTAGAGGTGCAGGTGCTAGAAGATATTTCAAGCAAAAACCCTAAAAATCCCAAAAAAATCGGGAGAAATAAGAGACAAAAGGTTCATGGGGAACCAAACAGGTGGAATGCGGCAGAAGAAAAATGAAGAAGAAGGAACACCTAAATGACAAGAGAAGGAACGAAGGTTCTGGAACTAACCTAAGTTGCTCCAAAAGATGCAGAGATGCAGGGACAAGGATGACTCGAAGAACACCTAGGGCCAAAATGGATGTCGAGGAA
The DNA here is from genome assembly GCF_000442705.2 of Elaeis guineensis. NCBI lineage: Eukaryota > Viridiplantae > Streptophyta > Magnoliopsida > Arecales > Arecaceae > Elaeis > Elaeis guineensis. The sequence continues at coordinate 19,036,046 of NC_025993.2, read as the reverse complement.
GGTCAGAGCTCTTAGAAAGAAGACGGGCACCAACAGGACTTTCAGACAGAATGAAACTCTCGATGGAAGAAGGGCAGGTTTAAATAGATCATAAGATCCGATGTAATAATGATTGCGGATCTTCCCAGGCCAATCCATATTCGCCACGTGTCCCACTCGCCACAGCAGGCGGCTAAAAATGGCTGACAGCTGGCAGGGCCATCATTGCACCGTACCTGAAGTAATGCTTCAGCGAGAATTTTGAAAAGTCTCTTCGGATCGCCCCGATTTGAAAAGACTCCGGCACGCGCGCATTAAATGCCAGAATATCTGAGGGCGATCGCGCACAGGATTCAAGGGAGCAACTTTGGCTGTAAAAATTTCTCTATACTTCCTTCATTCGAAACTCGAACTCGGAAGTAGGGGGACTGGTGTTGGATATAAAATACCCCCCAGTCGAAGTTCATATCAGGAGTGACCCTCCCGAAACTCTGCCGACATCCGACCTTGGACGACATCTTTCCGAACCTCTCCAGCGACCGAGCTTCCGCAATGTTCTCAAGTACTATCGATGGATAAACTCCCACAGCTTCTTCCACTAGTGTCGATCGGATTCCCCCGACGGACGAACTCCTGCCGCATCTCCCAGGCTTCTCCAGCGATAAGCTTCTTCGATCGTCTATCAAGCTGCCCCAAGTGCTCTCTGGATTCTACTATCGGCCGACCTCCTACAAGGGCCAACCATTCTCCAGACCTCTTCCAGATCTTTTCCAACAGGATTCGATTGACTCCAATCTAAATCTCTTCCAGAACTTCGTCAGTTCGTCAGTGGCCGAACTTTCCCAACAGCAGATCTCCACGATGGATGGACTCCATCCAAGTTTCTACGGCGGTCGATCGCCTTTTGGATTTCATCCGAGCTCCTACGGGCACCGGACTTCTTCTTCGAACTCCTACTGCAGGTCGACTTTGTCCGAGCTCCTACGGGAGCCGGACTTCTTCCCCGAACTTCTACTGCAGGTAGACTTCATTCGAGCTCCTATGGGAGCCAGACTTCTTCCCCGAACTCCTATTGCAGGTAGACCTCATCTGAATTCTTACAAGGGTCGGGCTCCGAGGCCCCACCACAAGCGATCTACTCCGAGCTTCCACTACAAGCGATCTACTCTGAGCTACCACTACAAGTGGTCTACTTCGAATTTCTACTACGAGCGGTCCACGTTGGATTTCTACTGTAAGCCTCCACCTGAGCTTCTATTGTGAACAAATTCCTTCCGAACTTCTATTGCAGGTAGGCTTTGGCCGAGCCTCCTCAACAAACAATCTCCATCCAGACTTCTACGGGAACCAGACTCCGACCGAACTTCTGTAGCGGACAGATTTCGGACGAACTCCTACGACACACGGGCTCTAGCAGCCAGACCCCTCCAGCGGGTGAACCTCTCCAGCGCCATCCGACATCCACTGCCGGTCGACCTTCTGTCGGATTTTGCATGAAACCGAACTTCATCCACGGAAAGCCCCTGACCGAGCTTCTACAGCAGGTGACCTTCGCCTGCAGTACTGGCACCCAAGGCGCCCAACGGTAGAAGGCTCGCCAGCAACATCCGAGCTCCTCTTAGACGGAGAGCTACCCCTCTCCACCAGACACCCCAACTGAGCTTCGGCCGACGGGCCTGGACTCTCTGGCAGGCCACAGTAATGGCCATGACTCTGCTCCACTTTCTGTAACGGATCCCACGTGGCTCCATCATGCTCTGGCAAGTCACGACAACGGACATCACTCCACTCTCCATGACAGGCTCCACGTGGCAGGCCACGGCAATGGCCACGACTCCACTCCACTACTCTCCGTAACAAACTCCTCATGGCCCCGAACGGCCCACTACTAGGCAGTTACAAACGTCGCTGTCAATCTGTTACGTCCTCCACCTATAAAAGGGGGACCCCCAGATACGTTACTCTCTAAGCTCTAATCTCTATCTCAAAACTCTGCTAAAATTTTCGTTCGAGCACTCCATTCTTGTTGAGGCAGAGAACTGACTTGAGCGTCGGAGGGTCTTGCTGGAGCACCCCCAACTCCGGTTTAGACTTTCTTTGCAGGTCCCAACGGCGACCGCGACTCCCTCGACTCTAGCTTCTCTGACGCCGGTGAATTTTTGCACCAACAAAATCAATTAATATTAATTTTAACATATGAACTAGATCCGTAGGCACTTTCATATGATGAATGTATGCTTAGACTAAAATTATTTTTATCTAATTTTTTATTATATTTTAGATTTAAAAAAATTTTAAAATCCATATGCACTAGCACCTGCTAAAATTCCAACAATGGTGTTGGGTACAAAATATCCCCCAGCCAAAGTTCGTATCAGGAGTGACCCTCTCAGGACTCTACCGACGTCCGACCTTGGGCGACATCTTTTTGAACCTCTCCGACGGCCGAGCTTCCGCAATATTCCTAAGTTTTGTCGATGGATAAACTCCCACAGGGGTCGACCGGGCTCCCCCGATGGACGAACTGTAGGAACCAGATCTAGGGTTTCAGGGTTAGATCTTGAAAAAGAGGGTTAGATCTTGAAACTTTTTCAAGATCATACAGCGGAAGACTAAAATAAATCAAAATTTATTTTCTAAGATCAGAAAATCCCTAGATCTAAGATCCTATTACATGATTATTACATGGTATTAAATCAAAAATTAAAATATATAAATATAGCATGAACTACATGTTGATCATATCAACATGTTTTTATACTACATCTAATGTATGTATTAAATAATAGATCAGATCTATTACCTTGCAAGTTAGACGTTCTAACCTTGTTGATCTGGGCTTGAGGATGATGTTGCAAGCCGCACACATGTCCGGCCTCTAGGAGTCGTCCACACAAGCCCACGAATCTCGATCAGAAGTCCTGCTTCAGGAAATCAGCACAGTATGCTAGTACTGCGCTGATCCTTCTTTGATGGTTGATCAGGTGCCTCCTTCTTCTTGATTTGGACTCTTCCAAAGATAAAAAGTAGAAGGTGGAGTTTCAGATCTGAGACACTCTCAGAAAACTCAAGATGGAAGGAGGAAAGATATGAAAATAAAAACCCTAGAAGAAGACCCTCTTCTTCTTCACGTTTTTCTCTCTAGACACCCAAACTTGCATCTTTTATATCTCCACGACCTAAAGGTATTTCTCTTTAATTTTTGGATGGCAGAAAGACCTCTCAAATATCTATCTCTTCTTAAAATTTCACGAAGAAAATCATCTTATATAGAGAGATATGATAGAGTCTTTGTCTAGGTCAAACACCTAGTCAAGGCTTATCCAAACATGGCAAGTTAAGGGACGCCCAACTCTTGAGCACCTCCTCCATATTTTCGTGCATGGATCACCAGCAAAGGGTGTACAATGTAAACCCTAAAAGCCACGAAAATTCCAAAAAAAAATTGGATAAATTTGGTGCAAAATTGAAAGAGTTTTGAATTTCTAAAGCTCTATCTCATAGAATTCGAAATCCAAACTTATTCCTTTTAGATTTGATCCAAACCACCTTCCATGTAAGAAAGAAGAGAAGAGACCTTTTGTGAACGTGAGAGAGATATGGAAGAGGGCTTTTGTCACACAAAATAAGTGGAGATTGACGTTGAATAAGAGAGAGGGCGTGGAGAAGGCTTATGTGGCGCAAGGTGGAATCCTAGTCCTACTAGGATTCTGTCTCATGACTTGTTTTAATTTGGTTTCCCAAACCAAATCAAATCAAAATTAGATCAACTTAATTAAGATAGGTCTTAACCTAATTAAGAACCTAATTTAAACAGATTAAATTAGATTTAAATCTAATTTAATTTTCTAATCAAATTAGAAATTAGATTGATCCAAGTCCTAGTTGAACTAGGACTAGTCTTTCCTTGCACTTGGCTTATCCAATAAATCAATTGGACTTGATCCAATCAAGCCCAAACTAAATCTAATTATATCATATTTAATTAGACTTAATCTCAGCCCATTGGCTTAATCAAATTAAGCCAATTAGCAATCGAATTGCTAATCGATCCTCCTGCAACACTTGCACTGGGTTAAATGTCAATCGTATTGATCATTTAGCCCTAGAATGATTCTTAATCGTTGATCAACCATCTGATCGGATCATGAACTCTAATGTGTGTGACCTCATAGGTCCGAACCTAAGCCGGTAGCATAGGAATAAATTCCTATACCAATCGAAGTGACCATATAGCAATGATACCCGACGACCGGATAGGTCGAATGTGTAGAACAACATCCTTAGAACCCATGCGGATATAGTTTTCATATAATTCATCCCCTTGACCAAAATAATCATAGGACACCCCAGAGCTCAACTGTCAACTCTGATCAGGTTGTCCACATTGTATTTCAAAATATCAAATCTATCTGATGGATTACCCTGGCCAAGGTTTTGCTAAATTGAAATACAGCGACTCATTCTTCTCCAACTCTTGGAGTGGTCAATCCCATCTCGATCACACTCTGACTTCGCAAGTACTTGACTGTGCCCAGAAGCCTTCCGTCCCTGAATTAGAAATTCAGTTAGTCCAGTACCAAAGCACAGTGAGTTGCTTGCAAGTCACTGAGGCGATCTCAGGTCTAAGGGACACTTATACCTATATCCCATCAAAGATATTCTCGATAGTAGAATACTCTGGAGTTGGTCACGTTCAATGATGATGTACCCTTACATCTCATCTGTATGCCATACTAGTGTCTCCACACTCCTTGGTTAAGAGGACAACCAACCTATATGGCCTACAGCGACCTATGCTCGATAGAAGCTGTCGTCCTTATTAACAGCCTATCATTTGGTCGTGAACAGTTTTAAGGACTAATCGATAAATCCTCTCTTTATCGAACCTAAATAGTCCTAAGGACTTCATCATAACAACGAAGTTCATTAGAAGATGAAAGCTTATGATGAAGATGCCAAATATATTTTATTTATTAACAAATCAATTATAATACTTGGTTGCTCAACCGTCAACAGCTTGACAATTGGCTTTTTGGGATACATTTCCCAACAACTCTCACTTGTCCTAAAGCTACTCGGCACAGTATCTAATACCCATCTTCGACTTGTGGTTGTCGAACTCCTTTATTGCCAGGGTTTTAGTGAAGGGGTCGGCTAGGTTCTCCTTTCCGTCGATCTTCTGAAGGTCGACGTCACCTCGATCCACGATCTCCCGGACCAGGTGGAAGCGGTGCAAGATGTGCTTCGTCCGCTGATGTGCTTTGGATTTCTTCACCTGAGCTATGGCACCAGTACTGTCGCAGTAGAGCAGGACTGGACCATCGAGGGAGGGTGCTACTTCGAGCTCGTTGATGAATTTCCTCAGCCACACAGCTTCCTTCGCGGCATCTGATGCTGCGATATACTCTGCTTCATAAACAGAGTCTGCCACAGTATGCTGCTTGGAACTCTTCCAGCAGATGGCTCCACCATTCAGAGTAAAGATATAACCCGACACGCTCCTGCTGTCATCATGGTCAGATTGAAAGCTAAAGTCTGTGAACCCCACAAGTTTCAGATCTGACTCGCCATATACCAACCATTGGTCCTTAGTATTTCTCAAATACTTAAAGATGGCTTTAACCACTTTCCAGTGATTTTCTCCAGGATCAGATTGGTATCTACTCACTACTCCTAGTAAGTATGCCACATCTGGTCTTGTACATATCATGGCGTACATGATAGATCCCACGGCTGAAGCATATGGGACTCTACTCATACGCTCTCTCTCTTCAGGAGTTGTCGGACAATCCTTCTTAGAGAGAGAAATTCCATGGCCTATCGGTAGATAGCCCTTCTTGGAATTCTCCATGCTGAACCTCTTCAGCACAGTGTCTATGTACATGGACTGGGATAACCCAAGCATCCTTTTAGATCTATCCCTATAGATCTTCATCCCTAGGATGTAGGATGCTTCACCCAAGTCCTTCATGGAGAACTGTGATGACAACCAAACTTTTATTCCTTGTAGTGCGGGGATGTCATTCCCGATTAAGAGAATGTCATCCACGTACAAGACAAGGAATACCACAACTGGACCATTTGCCCATTTATAGATGCAGGGCTCTTCTCCATTCTTAATGAAGCCATACATTTTGATCACCTTATCAAAACGCATGTTCCAACTCCGAGAAGCTTGCTTCAGTCCATAAATGGATCTCTGAAGCTTGCACACCTTGGACTCATCTGTGGATGTAAACCCTTCAGGTTGTATCATATACACCTCTTCAGTCAGCTCTCCATTCAGGAAAGCTGTCTTTACATTCATCTGCCAGATCTCATAATCCAGATGGACAGCTATTGCAAGCATTATCCGAATAGATTTGAGCATTGCCACAGAAAAAAATGTCTCGTCATAGTCAATACCATAACGTTGACGATACCCCTTGGCAACCAGACGGGCTTTATAGGTCTCCACCTTTCCGTCTGCGCCCCTCTTCCTTTTGAAGACCCATTTACACCCAATGGATTTAACCCCTTCAGGTGGGTCAACCAATGTCCATACATCGTTGACCTTCATGGACTCCATTTCGGATTTCATGGCTTCAAGCTATTTCTCGGAATCAGGTCTCTGCATTGCATCCATATAGGTGATCGGATCCTCATTATTCTCATCAAGTTCGATGGGATCACCGTCCCGGACCAAGAAACCGTAGTATCTGTCTGGCTGACGCGGTACTCTACCGGATCGCCTTAATGGTATAGGTATATTGGGCTCCGGATCTGATCTAATCATATCCGACTCAGGTTCAGCTATTGGTGTCGGTCCTTCTACCTGTTGAACTTCATCAAGTTCAACCTTAGAGGCAATGGTTCCTTCACCAAGGAACTCCTTTTCTAAAAAGATTGCCTTAAGGCTGACGAACACCTTTTGTTCATCAGCATGGTAGAAAAAATATCCTTTTGTCTCTTTGGGGTACCCTATGAATGAGCATTTGTCAGATCTAGGTCCAAGTTTGTCTGTGACTAATCGTTTGACATAGGCCGGGCACCCCAAGACCCTAAGGTGTGAAAGTGCTGGCTTACGTTCCGTCCATATCTCATATGGAGTCTTAATTACAGACTTACTTGGAACCCTATTTAATAGATAACAAGCTGATTCGAGTGCATATCCCCAGAAGGATATCGGCAAGCTAGCAAAACCCATCATGGATCGGACCATGTCTAACAGAGTCCGATTCCTCCTTTCAGACACACCATTATGCTGTGGTATTCCTGGAGGAGTCCATTGGGAGAGAATCCCATTCTCTCCTAGATATGTGAGAAATTCACTAGAAAGGTATTCTCCTCCTCGATCAGATCGAAGAGTTTTAATACTCTTCCCAGTTTGTTTTTCTACTTCACTTCGGAATCGTTTGAACATTTCAAATGAATCTGACTTATGTTTTATCAGATAGACATATCCATATCGGGATAGGTCATCCGTGAAAGTTATGAAGTAGAAATATCCACCTCTAGCACTGGTGCTCATGGGTCCGCATACATCAGTATGTACTAGGCCCAAGAGCTCAGTAGCTCTCTCACCTTTTTCAGTAAAAGGTGACTTGGTCATTTTACCAAGAAGACAGGACTCACAGGTTGGAAGTGATTCACAATCACTTACTTCGAGGATTCCCTCTTGAGTCAACCTGTTTATTCTGTTCTTGTTTATATGACCTAGCTTACAGTGCCATAAGTAGATATCTGACACACTATCTAATCTAGGGTGCTTGCCAGTAGAATAGACTCTTATCAGGCTTGATCTTTTTGGTCTGGCTCTGCACAGATGTCCCAGCCTGAACTTGCACCTTCTTGACTTTCTTCTTCTTGTTCTTCTTTCCTTTCTCAAAGGGTCGAGAACCAGAAGATGAACCTCCCACTGAGTTCACTGAGTTCACCGACTCCTTGAGGAGTTGGTGATCCTTCTCAAAGTTCTGAAGCAACCCCATTAACCCATGGTAGTTTACTTCAGGCTTTGTCATTTTATAATGAGTGAGGAATGGGAGACAAGACTTGGGCAGCGAGTTCAGTATTGCATCTTTCCCAAGCTGCTCATGCAAGGAAAAGCCGAGCTTGCTCAATCGTTCCATCAGCTCGATCATGTACAATACATGATCAGTGACAGAGACTCCATCCCGTATTTTGGCGTTGAAGATGGCACAACTAGTCTTGTGCCTCTCTACGTCATCGGGTGTGCCAAAGGTATCCTCCAACACTTGAAGCATATCCTTTGGCTGAGCCATCTCGAATCTGCGACTGAACTCGTCGCTCATGATAGCAGCCAGCATGATACAGCGCACCGTGGTCCGATCACTGAGCCACTTCTGGTAAGTGTCTCTGACTGTTCCATGTGCATTGACAGCTGGCTCCTTAGGTGCAGGATCCATTATCACATATAGGATCCGTTCATGCTCCAGGACTATCTTCAACTTTCGGTACCAGCTACCGAAGTTGGGTCCCACCAACTTATCATTGTCCAACAATGATCGGAGTGATAGGGAAGTGGCCATATTTGCACAAAGGAGAACCATAACCTAATTAGTAATTGATTCATTAAACCTAAAGATTTGGACTTTAATCAAAAGGTTTCTCCCACTATTTTATTCGAATTGGTAGCCTCTACCTTCAATTCGAGGAATTACCCTAATTCCTTAGCGGGTACTAGAATCCACTTAGACTGCACACAAGCCCAACTTTGGTTGGCCAACCCATGTACATCTAAGGGTAGGTTCATAACCAATTGTTTCTCTAAATAATTTCTAGTAATTTTAATTTTGCCCCAGAAACCTAATCAGTAGGCTTTGGCCTCCACTGTAAGGATCCGGTTAGGTCCAACCATTAACATGATCATACTTGGTGTATCTAACCAACAAATGATTAAGCCCAACTTTGGTTGGCTCACCTAACCACCATTAGAGAGATACTTCCAAGTCGTCATATGATGAGTGATAATTCCATTAGTCAACAAGCACCAGGCCTTTGGGTCTGCAATGATTATTGAGTTCATGAACTCATTATCAAACACCTTAATGGGAGGCTATGACTCAGTTATCTCCATAACTTTATTATTTTAAGGACCTAATAATTTTAGAGGATTAAATAATATAGAGGATGAGGTCAGATGAACCAGCTTATCATGATCCTCCCACTGACTTCACCAAGTCAGCTTAAGGGAGACCATTAAAAGGGCTGGTCTAGGAGCACCTAAATCAGTCACACTGATTTACCTAGCTGACATGGGTCAGCTCGAATAGTCAAGTGATCCGATCAAAACATAATTTTACCAAGAGGCCAGGTAAGTTCGATCAGTGGGAGGGTCTGCCAAAGCTTGCCTTAGACACCATCATGAATGGCCAGGTAAGCGGACTCCCAATTAAAAACCATCGGTCTGGTTTACCTTAGACACCAACTGGTTTAATTAGTTTCGATTAGATCAACCTAACAGTTCGTGCTAGACCGCTTAGCCAAGAATCAAGTCCATTTGGTTCTCGTTAAAGACATGGACTTGACCAACTACAACTATTGTAATTGATCTAGAGAATCCTTGACCTAATCTAAGACAACAATTGATTAGATTTAGTCAATTCTCTAATTAAGTCCATCTTTAATCTAACCATAGGTCTAACCCAATTAATGGACCTAGTTCCCACTAACCCATTAACCCAATGTGTTATGATTTGTGTCTTAGGTTCTTCAATTCACAATCCTAGAACCTAATCAAACAACTTCTTAATTCTTAATTAAGTTTTGGGCTGAGGGTTGGGTTTGGCTTTTCAAAAAATTATTTTCATATTTGTAAAATAATTTTACAATATGATTCTATTAACCATATTGCATGTTTGATTCCGAATCAAGATGCAAGTGAAATAAACATGAAACTACTTTAGATCTAATCTAAACAGGTTCATGTAATTGAAACAATTTCAACTTTAAACAATTTCTTTACACAAAAATTATTAACAAAGAGATTTTATTTCAGATTTAAACATCTTTTAAATCTAATAAATCATAAATTTAATCTAGATCATATCTAACAAATTTATGATTAAAGATAGATCTACACAAACTAGGACAACCTTTGCACTGTAAGGGGTAAACCTTACAGCAGGACAACCTTGCAGTTTGTGATTGATCTAAAATTTTAATTTCAGATTTAATAATCAGATTATAAATTAGATCTAATCTAAGAAATAATCTAAGCATGTATAAATAATCATGTAATAAAGAACCTGACTCTGATACCAATTGTAGGAACCAGATCTAGGGTTTCAGGGTTAGATCTTGAAAAAGAGGGTTAGATCTTGAAACTTTTTCAAGATCATACAGCGGAAGACTAAAATAAATCAAAATTTATTTTCTAAGATCAGAAAATCCCTAGATCTAAGATTCTATTATATGATTATTACATGGTATTAAATCAAAAATTAAAATATATAAATATAGCATGAACTACATGTTGATCATATCAACATATTTTTATACTACATCTAATGTATGTATTAAATAATAGATCAGATCTATTACCTTGCAAGTTAGACATTCTAACCTTGTTGATCTGGGCTTGAGGACGATGTTGCAAGCCGCACACACATCCGGCCTCTAGGAGTCGTCCACACGAGCCCACGAATCTCGATCAGAAGTCCTGCTTCAGGAAATCAGCACAGTATGCTAGTACTGCGCTGATCCTTCTTTGATGGTTGATCAGGTGCCTCCTTCTTCTTGATTTGGACTCTTCCAAAGATGGAAAGTAGAAGGAGGAGATTTAGATCTGAGACACTCTCAGGAAACTCAAGATGGAAGGAGGAAAGATATGAAAATAAAAACCCTAGAAGAAGACCCTCTTCTTCTTCACGTTTTTCTCTCTAGACACCCAAACTTGCATCTTTTATATCTCCACGATCTAAAGGTATTTTTCTCTAATTTTTGGATGGTAGAAAGACCTCTCAAATATCTATCTCCTCTTAAAATTTTACGAAGAAACTCGTCTTATATAGAGAGATATGATAGAGTCCTTGTCTAGGTCAAACACCTAGTCAAGGCTTATCCAAACATGGCAAGTTAAGGGACGCCCAACTCTTGAGCACCTCCTCCATATTTTTGTGCATGGATCACCAGCAAAGGGTGTACAATGTAAACCCTAAAAGCCATAAAAATTCCAAAAAAAATTTGGATAAATTCGGTGCAAAATTGAAAGAGTTTTGAATTTCTAAAACTCTATCTCATAGAATTCGAAATCCAAACTTATTCCTTTTAGATTTGATCCAAACCACCTTCCATGTAAGAAAGAAGAGAAGAGACCTTTTGTGAATGTGAGAGAGATCTGGGAGAGGGCTTTTGTCGCACAAAATAAGTGGAGATTGACGTTGAATAAGAGAGAGGGCGTGGAGAAGGCTTATGTGGCGCAAGGTGGAATCCTAGTCCTACTAGGATTCTGTCTCATGACTTGTTTTAATTTGGTTTCCCAAACCAAATCAAATCAAAATTAGATCAACCTAATTAAGATAGGTCTTAACCTAATTAAGAACCTAATTTAATCAGATTAAATTAGATTTAAATCTGATTTAATTTTTTAATCAAATTAGAAATTAGATTGACCCAAGTCCTAGTTGAACTAGGACTAGTCTTTCCTTGCACTTGGCTTATCCAATAAACCAATTGGACTTGATCCAATCAAGCCCAAACTAAATCTAATTAAATCATATTTAATTATACTTAATCTCAGCCCATTGGCTTAATCAAATTAAGCCAATTAGCAATCGAATTGCTAATCGATCCTCCTGCAACACTTGCACTGGGTTAAATGTCAATCGTATTGATCATTTAGCCTTAGAATGATTCTTAATCGTTGATCAACCATCCGATCGGATCATGAACTCTAATGTGTGTGACCTCATAGGTCCAAACCTAAGCCGGTAGCATAGGAACAAATTCCTATACCAATCGAAGTGACCATCTAGCAATGATACCCGACGACCGGATAGGTCGAATGTGTAGAACAACATCCTTAGAACCCATGCGGATATAGTTTTTATATAATTCATCCCCTTGACCAAAATAATTATTGGGTATAAAATACCCACAGCCGAAATCCTTAGCAGAACGGCTCCGCCCGGACTCCTAGGGAGCCGGGCTCCTCCATCAACAGCAGAACGGCTCCGCCCGGACTCCTACGGGAGTCGGGCTCCACCATCGACAGCAGAACGGCTCCGCCCAGACTCCTACAGGAGCTGGGCTCCGCCATCGATAGTAGAACGGCTCCGCCCGGACTCCTACGAGAGCCGGGCTCCGCCATCGACAGCAGAACGGCTCCACCCGGACTCCTACGGGAGCCGGGCTCCGCCATCGACAGCAGAACGGCTCCGCCCGGACTCCTACGGGAGCCGGGCTCCGCCATCGACAGCAGAACGGCTCCGCCCGGACTCCTATGGGAGCCGGGCTCCGCCATCGACAGCAGAACGGCTCCGCCCGGACTCCTACGGGAGCCGGGCTCCGCCATCGACAGCAGAACGGCTCCGCCCGGACCCCTACGGGAGCCGGGCTCCGCCATCGACAGCAGAACGGCTCCGCCCGGACTCCTACGGGAGTCGGGCTCCGCCATCGACAGCAGAACGGCTCCGCCCGGACTCCTACGGGAGCCGGGATCCACCAGCGACAGCAGAACGGCTCCGCCCAGACTCCTACGGGAGCCGGGCTCCTTCACCGACAGCAGGGCGGCTCCGTCCGGACTCCTATGGGAGCCAGGTTCCGCCTGCAACTTCGGCCCCGAGAGGGTTCCACCCGGACTCCTACGGGAGCCAAGCTCCGACCTCAGTATCAACTGCTGGAGCCGGACTCCACCCACGACCTCAACCGAAAGGAAGACTCCTCCCGGACTCCTACAAAGGCCTAACTCCGACCACTGCCGAGCCTCGATCAACAGATCCGCGTCCCTTGGCAGATCGCAATAACAACCATGATCCTGTTCCACTTCCTGTAGCGGATTCCGTGCGGCTCCATCACCCCCTGCGACGGACCCATTACTCTCTGACAGGCTGTGTCAACGGCCACGATGCTGCTCCGCTCCCTGCGGCAGGTGCTGCACGATCCCACTACTCGCTGACAACTAGCGGCAACGGGCGCCGCTCCACTACCTGCAACAGGCCCTACGTGGCGGGCTATGACGATGGCCACGGGTCTACCCCACTATCTTTCGCAATCAATTCCTCTGACCATGGGCGGCCCACTACCAGACGGTTACAAACGTCACCATCAATCCTTTGCCTCCCCCGCCTATAAAAGGGAGACCCAGATACGTTATTCTTTAAGCTCATTTTCCTTATCTCAAAACTCTGCTAAATTCTCCGTTCGAGCACTCCATTCTTGTTGAGGTAGAGAACTGACTTGAGCGTTGGAGGGTCTTGCCGGAGCAACCCCACCTCCGGTTTAGACTTCCCTTGCAGGTCCCGGCGGTGACCGCGGCTTCCCCGACTCCAGCTTCTCCGGCGCAAGCGGATTTTTGCACCAACAGGATCGGCGCTAGAGGAAGGGCATGTGTCTTCGCAGCACCCTTGTTCTTGAAGGAGCGCTCAACGGACCCGCTTCCGGCCATCTTTTCTGGCACCCAATCCTCTTTTCCCCGTCCGATGCCCTCTCTCGAGGTTTCTGCACGATTACCTCCGGCTTTGGTCGCCGACAAAGGATGGCCGGGCGACCAGTCCCCGTCGGATTCTGTCAACGTCATCTCGGGGGAATCCTGGCAGGAGGCAATCAGCACATCAGCTGCACCCCTCAAGTGGTAAAAAGTCGTAGAACCCATAGCCTTCACTGAAGAAGACACCCAGGGAGTCCAATTCCCTCATAACGACGCGGTCGTAGTTTCCTTGAACATAGCAAATTATGACGTCCGTCGCATTCTCGTCGACAACGAAAGTTCGGCCGACATCTTATTCTACAGTGCCTTTTCGAGAATGGCCACTCTTGGCGGTCGCCTAAGGCCGATTTGCTCCCCTTGATAGGGTTTATTGGTGACGTCGTTCCAACGGAAGGAATGATAGCTCTAACTGTGACCGCGGGTCAGCATCCAAAGTAGTCCAGAGCCCTGGTGAATTTCCTGGTGGTAAAGGCGCCATCTGCCTACAATGCAATTCTTGGCCGACCCGGCCTCAATGCCCTCAGAGCCGTTGTTTCGACCTACCATTTGAAATTGAAGTTCCCCACCGACAAGAGGATCGGAGAAGTCCGGGGAGACCAAGCATTGGCCAGGCACTGCTACAACATCACCCTGCAAAGAAGCGATCAAGCGGACCTCTGTCCGGTCGACGTGTTGGATGCGCGCGATGACCTCGCCGAAGAGAGGGGCGGTCCGATCGAGGACCTAATACCAATTCCTTTGAATGATGGGAATGCGAAGCATGTGGTGTTAATTGGCTCCAACCTGGAGGAGGAGGTGCGGACGCATCTCGTGGATTTCCTCCGAAGGAATGCGGACGTTTTCGCATGGGTCCCAGCGGATATGCCGGGGATTGACATAGAGGTCATTAAACATCATCTGGCGGTCGACCCTAAACATCGGCCGACAAAAGAAAAAATCCGGAGTCATGCCCCGGAGAGGCAGAGGGCAATAGCCGAGGAAGTAGATAAACTTCTCAAGGCCGGATTTATCAAGGAGGTCAATTATCCTGAGTGGATCTCCAATGTTGTCTTGGTCAAGAAAGCAAACGGCAAGTGGAGGATGTGTATCGACTTCAAAAAGCTGAATAAGGCTTGCCCAAAAGACAGCTACCCCCTTCCCAGGATCGACCAACTGGTGGACGCTACCTCGGGCCACGAGCTTCTCACTTTTATGGATGCATTCTCTGGCTATAACCAGATTAGAATGGCATCGAAAGATGAAGAAAAGACTGCTTTTATCACTAATCGCGGCCTTTACTGCTACAGGGTTATGCCGTTCGGCCTCAAGAACGCTGGCGCAACCTATCAACGACTGGTGAACAAAATCTTCAAGGAGCAGATCGGCCGAAACATGGAGGTTTATGTGGACGATATGCTCGTGAAAAGCAGATCTTCTGGAAATCATGTCGCCGACCTCGAGGAAACCTTTGGCGCTCTTCGAAAGTATAGAATGAAGCTGAACCCGACCAAATGCGCCTTTGGGGTAACCTCAGGAAAGTTCCTGGGCTTCATGGTATCGGGGCGTGGGATCGAGGCCAATCCGGAGAAAATTCGTGCCATCCAAAATATGACTGCCCCAAGGTCGATCAAAGAGGTTCAATGCCTCACGGGAAGAGTTGCGGCTCTTAATCGCTTTGTCGCGAGGTCGGCCGAATGATGTTTGCCCTTCTTTCAAACCCTCAAGCAGCCGAAGAACTTCTGTTGGACCTCTGAATGCCAACAGGCATTCGAAGAATTAAAAAGCTACCTTAGCTCGCCCCCACTGCTGGCGAAGCCCGAGCCTAAGGAGGAATTATTTTTGTACCTGATAGTCTCTCCCACAGCCCTTGCAGCTGTCCTTGTTAAAGAGGAAACGAAAGTCCAGCGACCGGTCTACTACATTAGTCGCGTGTTGAGGGACGCCGAGACCAGATATACTAAATTAGAAAAACTGACCTACGCCTTGTTGATTGCAGCTCGGAGACTCCGGCCTTACTTTCAAGGGCACACGGTGACGCTACTCACCGACCAACCGATCAAGGCGGTTTTGCACCGAGCTGATATCTCTGGGAGAATGGCGAAATGGGCAATCGAGCTCACAGAATTCGACATCAACTACAAACCTAGACCGGCAATAAAGGCCCAAATATTGGCGGATTTCATAGTAGAATGCACCATCCCCGAGGAGGCCGAACCTGAGCAAAACAAAATCGACGGCCTGAAGACTCAACCGAACTCCCCCGACGAAGAAGCCAGTTCCTCCGATAGCTTTTGGACCCTCCATGTGGACGGATCTTCCAACATGGCAGGCGCAGGTGCAGGCCTGATCTTGACCAGCCCGGAGGGAGTCATCGCGAAGTACGCTCTGCGTTTCGAATTCCCCGCAACAAACAATGGAGCGGAATATGAAGCTCTGATCGCAGGATTGAGGATCGCTAAGGAGCTTGGAATAGGTCAACTCCGGGTGCACAGCAATTCCCAACTTGTGGTGGGGCAAGTCAGTGGGAGCTTTGAAGCACGGGAGGACAGTATGGCCAAATATCTTGAGAAGGTGAAGGAATTCACCCCTGCCTTCGGCAATTTCGACATCAGGCAAATTCCAAGGTCAGAGAATACCAGAGCCGATCTTCTCTCCAAGCTGGCGACATCGGCTCCGGCCGAATTGCCCAAAGGCGTCCTCTTTGAAGTTTTAAAACATCCAAGTACGGAAGAACCGCGACTCGTAATGGAGATCGACCACGAGCCCAGTTGGGTCGACCCGCTGATAACCTATCTTAGAGATGGGATTCTCCCCCAGGACGCGAAAGAGGCCCGAAAACTCCGAAATCAAGCCTCCCGGTACATCCTTTATGAGGGCAAATTGTACAAAAGATCGTACTCCTTGCCTCTCTTGAGATGCCTCCGACCCTCAGAAGCTGATTACGCTTTATGGGAAATTCACGAGGGAGCTTGCGGAAGCCATTTGGGTGCCAGGTCTCTGTCCCACAAGCTACTCCGCCAAGGGTACTACTGGCCAACAATGCATCGTGATTCAATCGAATATGTCAAAAGATGTGATCGATGCCAGAGATACGCCAACGTCCAAAGACACCCTGCTACCGAGCTCACACCCTTGAGTGCCCCATGGCCTTTTGCGCAATGGGGGATGGATATTCTCGATCCCTTTCCCATGGCGTCTGGTCAAAGGAAATTCCTCCTTGTAGCAATCGACTACTTCACCAAATGGGTCGAGGCCGAGCCACTAGCAAAAATCATAGAGGCGAAAGTGCAGGATTTCGTCTGGAAATCAATCGTATGCAGGTTCGGTTTGTCTAGAACCCTAATCACTGATAATGGACGGCAATTCGCAGGAGCCAGATTTGCTGAATTCTGCGAAGATCTAAACATCTCCCATAACTTCACATCAGTGGCCCATCCTCAGGCGAACGGCGAAGCTGAGGTAACGAATAGAACCCTTCTGCTGGGCATTAAGACCAGGCTCGAAAAAGCAAAAGGAACTTGAGCGGACGAACTTTATCATGTGCTATAGGCGTATCGAACCACCCAGAGGTTGCCTACAGGGGAGACTCCCTTTGCTTTAGCCTTTGGTACGGAAGCCGTCATCCCGATCGAGCTTAAACTCCCGTCGGCACGAGTCGTGGCATTCGACGAACCCCAAAACGCGCAAAGTCTCAGAGCCAACCTCGACCGGCTGGAAGAAAGGCGGGAGATTGCTCAGGTTCGAATGGCAGCCTACAGACAGAAAGTTGCCCGATATTACAACGCCCGAGTCAAGAACAAGGCATTTAAAGCAGGGGATCTAGTGCTCCGACGAGCTGCTGTCTCACAACCACAGGGCCAGGGGAAGCTTGCCCCAAACTGGGAGGGACCTTATGAGGTCAAAGAAGTAGTCCGGCCTGGAACTTATTATCTTAAGGAGCTCGGAGGAGCCGACCTCCCGCGACCTTGGAGCTCAGAAAACTTACGGATGTACTACCAGTAATTTCGTCCTAATCAAAAAATGCGTGCCCATTTGTCTTAGGACAATTCAAGCAGACTGTATCAAAAATGAGAGAGCAACCTTATAAAAGTCGAAGGCCCGGTTCTTTTAGACCGGATGGGGGGAGAGGCCTCACAACACCCATATGTGCCCCACAGCCTTGTTAGGGACAGGAGGAGAACCTCGCCCTAACTTGAGCAAAGTCGAAGGCCCGGTTCTTTTAGACCGGATGGGGGGAGAGGCCTCACAACGCCCATATGTGCCCCCACAGCCTTGTTAGGGACAGGAGGAGAACCTCGCCCTAACTTGAGCAAAGTCGAAGGCCCGGTTCTTTTAGACCGGATGGGGGGAGAGGCCTCACAATGCCCATATGTGCCCCCACAGCCTTGTTAGGGACAGGAGGAGAACCTCGCCCTAACTTGAGCAAAGTCGAAGGCCCGGTTCTTTTAGACCGGATGGGGGGAGAGGCCTCACAACGCCCATATGTGCCCCCACAGCCTTGTTAGGGACAGGAGGAGAACCTCGCCCTAACTTGAGCAAAGTCGAAGGCCCGGTTCTTTTAGACCGGATGGGGGGAGAGGCCTCACAACGCCCATATGTGCCCCCACAGCCTTGTTAGGGACAGGAGGAGAACCTCGCCCTAACTTGAGCAAAGTCGAAGGCCCGATTCTTTTAGACCGGATGGGGGGAGAGGCCTCACAACGCCCATATGTGCCCCCACAGCCTTGTTAGGGACAGGAGGAGAACCTCGCCCTAACTTGAGCAAAGTCAAAGGCCCGGTTCTTTTAGACCGGATGGGGGGAGAAGCCCTGCAACGCCCTAATGAGCCCCCACAGCCCTGTCAGGAACAGGAGGAGAACCTCGTCCTGACATGAGCAAAGTGGAAGGCCAGGACTCCTACGGGAGCCGGGTTTCTACGCCAAAAAAGATTTCGTCCGGACTCCTACGGGAGCCAGTTTTCTACGCCAAAAAAGACTTCATCCGGACTCCTACGGGAGCCAGATTTCTACGCCAAGAAAGATTTCATCCGGACTCCTACGGGAGCAGGGTTTCTACGCCAAAGAAGACTTCACTCGGACTCCTGCGGGAGCCGGGTTCCAACAAAAAAGACTTCACCCGGACTCCTACGGGAGCCGGGCTCCATCGCCAACGTCAGCTACAGGACAACTCCACCCGGACTTCCACGGAAGCCGGACTTTGCTTATGGATTTGATTGCAGAAAAACTTTGCCCTGACTCTTACGAGAGCCGAGCTACTCCAACTTCAGGAGGGCTTCTCCGTTCGGACTATCAAGGGAGCCGAACTTAGCCCCGACTTCAGCGGAGAAAAATCCAAGCAAACCTGACAAGTGGGTATCTCCGAACGGCATAAAAGCCGAAAAGGAGATCGGCGAATGATGACCCCACATGAACTGAAGAGGTCGCCGACGGCCTTGGGACGACGTAACACAGACAAAGAGAAGGAAAAGAAAATGATGAAGTTCGGCAGACAACTATTTAACACAAGATACAAACAAGGTACCAAAATCACTTTTTCATTTAACAAAAGTACACGTTACAGGACCCGGTGGGTCAGGAAAAAAGAAGATGAAAAAGAAGATATACGACATCGCAAGTCTCGCGAGCACGGTTCGGGCAGGTCGAACCGGAGGCCGCTCCGAGCTACGAACTCCATCTCTATCCTTCTCAGTCGCATTCTCCAGTGCGTGTAACAGCTCTCGCCTCATCTCACCTCATTCTGTTCCCGAAGTCCCAACCTTAGCGGGAAAGGGATGGGATAGATCTCAGGAGGCGGTGAGGGCAACGGCGGCAGTAGCGAAGACCTGTTTCAAGAAGAACCGTAGCCACTTCAGGAGCGGTTGCGACACCAGAGATGTGCCTCATCTCCGAATGCACCACGACGGCCGCCGCCCGAGATGCTCCGGCAAGGTCGGCATGCGTTACTTCCACCACCCCCACAACAAGTTCTACTGCCCCACCATCGACGCCGACCGCCTCTGGTCTCTCGGCCCCGACGGCGTCAAGGATCCCGTCATGGCTTATGACGACTGCTCTGCCCTCTTGACCGGTATCACCCCGCCTTGCCACTCCGAGATTCGCGGGCAGAATAACTTCACCGACAGCCCCCATTATTAAACCTCTATTGTTGAAGGAATTCTTCCTTGGTCTCCCTTTAGAACGACAGAGATTCTCACCGGCCGTCATTCTCCTCCTCACCTTCCTCCAAACCCTAAAAATTTCCTCAAGAACAGCCTCCCGAGTAGAGGACATGGTGCGAGGGAAGGAGACAGGGATTGGGGCGAGAGAACCAGGACTCTCAAACGAAAGAAAAATGCCAGGATGAAGCCATGAGGGGACTGAGGGGTTCAAATAGCCGATGGATCCTGGCACAATTATGGCGGCGGGCATTCCTGGGCCAACTGGTGCGTGCCACGTGATGCGCTTATCCCCTTCATCGCCATCGAGGGTTGACCGCTCATGAATTCCTGCAGAACGATGCTTGGGATCGCGTTTCAGCGGGGGTTCCGAAAAGACTTTTCAAGTCACCTTCACCGAAAAACGGACTCTGGCGTGCGCGCATTAAATGGAGGCGGCAGTGCGCAAGGTTCGAAGGGGCTATTTCGGCTGTGCACATCTCTCTCTGTGTGTACTTCCTTCGCTTGAAATTCAAACTCGGAAGTAGGGGGACTGGTGTTGGGTATAAAATACCCACAGCCGAAATCCTCAGCAGAACGGCTCTGCCCAGACTCCTACGGGAGCCAGGCTCCTCCATCAACAGCAGAACGGCTCCGCCCGAACTCCTACGGGAGCCGGGCTCCGCCATCGACAGCAGAACGGCTCCGCCCGGACTCCTACGGGAGTCGGGCTCCACCATCGACAGCAGAACGGCTCCGCCCGGACTCCTACGGGAGCCGGGCTCCGCCATCGACAGCAGAACGGCTCCGCCCGGACTCCTACGGGAGCCGGGCTCCGCCATCGACAGCAGAACGGCTCCGCCCGGACTCCTACGGGAGTCGGGCTCCACCATCGACAGCAGAACGGCTCCGCCCAGACTCCTACGGGAGCCGGGCTCCTTCACCGACAGTAGGGCGGCTCCGTCCGGACTCCTACGGGAGCCGGGCTCCTTCACCGACAGTAGGGCGGCTCCGTCCGGACTCCTATGGGAGCCAGGTTCCGCCTGCAACTTCGGCCCCGAGAGGGTTCCACCCGGACTCCTACGGGAGCCAAGCTCCGACCTCAGTCTCCGACCTCAGTATCAGCTGCTGGAGCCGGACTCCACCCACGACCTCAACCGAAAGGAAGACTCCTCCCGGACTCCTACAAAGGCCTAACTCCGACCACTGCCGAGTCTCGATCAACAGATCCGCGTCCCTTGGCAGATCGCAATAACAACCATGATCCTGTTCCACTTCCTGTAGCGGATTCCGTGCGGTTTCATCACCCCCTGCGGTGGACCCATTACTCTCTGACAGGCTGTGTCAACGGCCACGATGCTGCTCTGCTCCCTGCGGCAGGTGCTGCACGATCCCACTACTCGCTGACAACTAGCGGCAACGGGCGCCGCTCCACTACCTGCAACAGGCCCTACGTGGCGGGCTATGACGATGGCCACAGGTCTACCCCACTATCTTTCGCAATCAATTCCCCTGACCATGGGCGGCCCACTACCAGGCGGTTACAAACGTCACCATCAATCCTTTGCCTCCCCCGCCTATAAAAGGGAGACCCAAATACGTTATTCTTTAAGCTCATTTTCCTTATCTCAAAACTCTGCTAAATTCTCCATTCGAGCACTCCATTCTTGTTGAGGCAGAGAACTGACTTGAGCGTCGGAGGGTCTTGCCGGAGCAACCCCACCTCCGGTTTAGACTTCCCTTGCAGGTCCCGGCGGCGACCGCGGCTTCCCCGACTCCAGCTTCTCCGGCGCAAGCGAATTTTTGCACCAACAATAATCATAGGACACCCCAGAGCTCAACTGTCAACTCTGATCAGGTTGTCCACATTGTATTTCAAAATATCAAATCCATCTGATGGATTACCCTGGCCAAGGTTTTGCTAAATTGAAATACAGCGACTCATTCTTCTCCAACTCTTGGAGTGGTCAATCCCATCTCGATCATACTCTAACTTCGCAAGTACTTGACTGTGCCCAGAAGCCTTCCATCCCTGAATTAGAAATTCAGTTAGTCCAGTACCAAAGCACAGTGAGTTGCTTGCAAGTCATTGAGGCGATCTCAGGTCTAAGGGACACTTATACCTATATCCCATCAGAGATACTCTCGACAGTAGAATACTCTGGAGTTGGTCACGTTCAATGATGATATACCCTTACATCTCACCTGTATGCCATACCAGTGTCTCCACACTCCTTGGTTAAGAGGACAACCAACCCATATGGCCTACAGCGACCTATGCTCGATAGAAGCTGTCGTCCTTATTAACAGCCTATCATTTGGTCGTGAACAGTTTTAAGGACTAATCGATAAATCCTCTCTTTATCGAACCTAAATAGTCCTAAGGACTTCATCATAACAACGGAGTTCATTAGAAGATGAAAGCTTATGATGAAGATGCCAAATATATTTTATTTATTAACAAATCAATTATAATACTTGGTTGCTCAACCGTCAACAGCTTGACGATTGGCTTTTTGGGACACATTTCCCAACACGAACTCCTGCCGCATCTCCCGGGCTTCTCCAGCGATAAGCTTCTTCGGTCGTCTATCAGCCTGCTCCAAGTGCTCTCTGGATTCTACTATCGGCCGACCTCCTACAAGGGCCAACCATTCTCCAAACCTCTTCCAGATCTTTTCCAACAGGATTCGATCGACTCCAATCT
The DNA here is from genome assembly GCF_000442705.2 of Elaeis guineensis. Lineage (NCBI taxonomy): Eukaryota > Viridiplantae > Streptophyta > Magnoliopsida > Arecales > Arecaceae > Elaeis > Elaeis guineensis. The sequence continues at coordinate 19,013,597 of NC_025993.2, read as the reverse complement.
GAATCTCTTCCAGAACTTCATCAGTTCGTCAGTGGCCAAACTTTTCCAACAGCAGATCTCCACGACGGACAGACTCCATCCAAGTTTCTATGGCGATCGACCGCCTTCTGGATTTCATCCGGGCTCCTACGGGAGCCAGACTTCTTCCCCAAACTCCTACTGCAGGTAGACTTCGTCCGAGCTCCTACGGGAGCCGGACTTCTTCCCTGAACTCCTACTGCAGGTAGACTTCGTTCGAGCTCCTACGGGAGCCAGACTTCTTCCTCGAACTCCTACTGCAGGTAGACTTCATCCGAGCTCCTATGGGAGCTAGACTTCTTCTTCGAACTCCTATTGCAGGTAGACCTCATCCGAATTCTTGCAAGGACCGGGTTCCGAGCCCCCACCACAAGCGATCTACTCTGAGCTTCTACTACAAGCGATCTTCTCCGAGCTACCACTACAAGCGGTCTACTTTGAATTTCTACTACGAGCGGTCCACGTCGTATTTCTACTGTAAGCCTCCACCTGAGCTTTTATTGTGAATGAATTCCTTCCGAACTTCTATTGTAGGCAGGCTTTGGCCGAGCTTCCTCAACAAACAATCTCCATCCAGACTTCTACGGGAACCAGACTCCGATCGAACTTCTATAGCGGACAGATTTCGGATGAACTCCTACGACACACGGGCTCTAGCAGCCGGACCCCTCCAGCGGGTGAATCTCTCCAGCGCCATCCATCATCCACTATCGGTCGACCTTCTACCGGATTCTTCATGAAATCAAACCTCGTCTATGAAAAGCCCCTGACCGAGCTTCTACAGCAGATGACCTTCGCCTGCAGTACTAGCACCCAAGGCACCCAACAGTAGAAGGCTTGCTAGCAACATCCAAGCTCCTCTTAGACGGAGAGCTATCCCTCTCTACCAAACACCCCAATCGAGCTTCGACCGACGGGCCTGGACTCCCTGGCAGGCCACAGTAATGGCCACAACTCTGCTCCACTTCCTGTAACGGATCCCACGTGGCTCCATCATGCTCTGGCAAGTCACAACAATGGACATCACTCCACTCTCCACAATAGGCTCCACATGGCAGGCCACGGCGATGGCCATGACTCCACTCCACTACTCTCCGTAACAAACTCCTCATGGCCTCGAACGGCCCACTACTAGGTGGTTACAAACGTTGCTATCAATCTGTTACGTCCTCCACCTATAAAAGAGGGACCCCCAGATACGTTATTCTCTAAGCTCTAATCTCTATCTCAAAACTCTGCTAAAATTTTCATTCGAACACTCCATTCTTGTTGAGGCAGAGAACTGACTTGAGTGTCGGAGGGTCTTGCCGGAGCACCCCCAACTCCGGTTTAGACTTTCTTTGCAGGTCTCAGCGGCGACCGTGACTCCCTCGACTCCAGCTTCTTCGATGCCGGTGGATTTTTGCACCAACAAGATTGGTGCTAGAGGAAGGGTACTGTGTCTTCGCAGTACCCTTGTTCTTAAAGGAGCGCTCAACGGGATCACCTCCGATCATCTTCTCCGACATCTCCTCCTCCGGTTGCCTGCCCGTTCTCCACCTGATGCCTCCCCGAAGGGCATCCACCAGGCGGTCAACGACCTCCATGGCCAGATCTCAGCGAGCTTCGCAAGCCCCGGCCTCATCTCTAGTTTCCCAGGCTCCTCTTCCTCCGATGACGACAGTCGGCATGGAGCAGTTTGACCTACTGGTTCAATAGGTCAGAGGCCTCACCGAAGCAGTGCAGGCCATGCAGCCGCAACAGCCACAGGCATCGGTGTGGCTGGAAAGAGCATCACCGGAGTTCTAGAATCTGACGATCGGGTGGGCCACATGGGCCAGCCGCCCTATCTTTCCCAAAAAAAAAAAACAGAAGGTGGAGAGTCCTCCATCCGATCATGATTCAACCCCCAGAGAGTCTCTACCTCCACTCCACCAGAAGACCCTCGAGGCCCGCAATCGAGAGGACCTCCTGGATCAGAGATTCCAGGAGATGAACCGGCAGATCGAAGAGCACCATCGCGCTCCCACTGCTTACGGTGAGGATATCTGTACTGACCCTCCTTTGTCTCAAATGATCATGCAGGAACCAATCCCACCGAACTTCAAGCTCCCCCAATTCGAGAGCTACGACGAGACCTCGGACCCGGTCGACCACTTGGAGGCCTTTCGAACCATGATGCTGCTCCATGGTGCGTCAGACGCCATCTTGTGTCGAGCTTTCCCGTCTACCTTGAAGGGAGCAGCAAGAAACTGATACTCGACACTGAAGTCGGGTACAATCTTCTCCTTTGACCAGATGAGTCACTAGTTCGTGGCTCATTTCGTCAATAGCCAGCATCTCCGGTGAGGTTCAGAGTCCCTCATTAACATCAAGCAAAAGGAGGGAGAATCCATCCGAGCTTACGTCAACCGCTTCAATGCCGCCACCCTGGACGTCTGGAACCTAGACCAATCAGTTGCAATGGTCACCTTAAAGAGTGGCCTCCAAAAGAATGACCTCCTCTTCTCCCTGAAAAAGAAGTATCCCAGAGACTTTGCCGATCTGCTGGCTCGGGCCGAAAGATATGCCCGAGCGGAGGAAGCCTTCAAGTTGAAGGACGAGGAGGCCGCGAAGGAGCGGCAGACGGGCGACTCCAGCAGGCCCGCAGTTGAAAGAGGGTCGAGTGAAGCTCGGCCATGTTCTCGGACTCCCCCCGAGCACAAGCGCACCTGGACTCCTCCCCGAGCTCGCAGGTAGAGAAGCCCGGACCGCGGAGTTCGGTGGGGTTCTCCCCCAGGAAGATTCTGCAGCTATGCCCTCCTCAATGCATCGAAAATCCAGGTGCTGATGGAGGTCAGGGAGCAGCTCCCAAGGTCGGAAAGGATGCGCACACACCCCAAAAAGCGCAATCCTAACAAATTCTGTCTCTACCATCGCGACCACGGCCATGACACAAAGGAATGCATTCAACTCCGAGATGAGATCGAGGAGCTCATCAGACAAGGTCGGCTCGACAGGTTCATTCGACGTCGACCTGAGGGTAGAGAGGATCGGCCAAGGGCCCTGCCGCAACCTGAGCCGTCTAGAGGGAAGAGTAGCCAGAAGATTGGCCTCCAATCAGGATCATCAACTCTATCTCTGGAGGACCTCGATGGGGTGCAGACCTTCTACGACCATAGGATTTGAAAAATCTGTAAATGTATTACTAACGTCTTTGCTTTAAATCAAGATTCCTTTCAGATTTGCATATCTTTCCCTTTTGACATGGACTCATAATGACAGGGGATAACCCCTTTAGACAACAAAAACAAAGCCATGTTAGGAACAGGAGGAGAACCTCATCCTAACATGAGCAAAGTTGGAAGTCCGATTATTTTTAGACCGGATGGGGGGAGAGGCCCATATAACGGCCCTTATGTGCCCCCACAGCTATGTTAGGGACAGGAGAAAAATCTCGCCCTAACATGAGCAAAGTCGAAGGTCCGATTCTCCTTAGACCGGATGGAGGGAGAGGCTCATATAACGGCCCTTATGTGCCCCCACAGTCATGTTAGGGACAGGAGGAGAACCTCACCCTAACATGAGCAAAGTCGAAGGTCCGGTTCTCCTTATACCGGATGGGGGGAGAGATCCTACAATGCCCTTATGTGCCTCCACTGCCATGTTAGGGACAGGAGGAGAACCTCGCCCTAACATGAGCAAAGTCGAAGGCCCGGTTCTCCTTAGACCAGATGGGGGAGAGGCCCTACAACGCCCTTATGTGCCCCCACAGCCATGTTAGGGATAGGAGGAGAACCTCGTCCTAACATGAGCAAAGTTGAAGGTCCGGTTACTTCTAGATCAGATGGGGGGAGAGGCCCTACAATGCCCTTATGTGCCCCGACAGCCATGTTAGGGACAGGAGGAGAACCTCGCCCTAACATGAGCAAAGTCGAAGGCCCGATTACTTTTAGACCAGATGGGGGGAGAGGCCCTGCAATGTCCATATGTGCCCCCACAGCCCTGTTAGGAATAGGAGGAGAACCTCATCCTAACCTGAGCTGAAATCGACTACATCAGGAATAGGAGGAGAACCTCGTCCTGATGCCAACTAAGATCTGGTCATTCAAGACTAGATAAGAAAAAAAAAACCTTCTCGATGGCCCCTCCGCGCTCCCGCGATCCTGCTAAGAGCAGAGGGAAAACCCTCACTCGAGAAAAAAAAAAAGAAAAAAAGAGGGGAAGCTAAAAAGAAAAGCGACGAACTACACCAGCGACAAATGAAAAATAAATTACGTCAAAGATACAGGGGACCTCATCTCAGCGAGGATGGGGATTCTTATAAAAAATTCCCAGTCTCCAAGAGGGCTCTCAACACAGGCCAAGGATAAGATGGCTTCCTCAAGGCAATGAGAAGTTTAGACCCCCGAGCTCGAACTCTGAAAGGAAGCGTCAAACTCAAGTGGCACCGGATAAATCTGTGGCCATAAACAAAAGGGACAGGTCAATGCGACGACGATTGGGTACCTTCAAACGACATTGATATCGAGCAAGGCAAAAACAGAAAGAAGTTCGGCAAATGACAACTCAACACATGAGTAGAAGAGGTAATGGAAATTTTTTTTTCATTTCATTAGCTAAGTATGCATTACAAAGCCCTGAAGGCCGAAAAAGAAAGACGACAAGAAAAGCAAACCAACATGGCGACGACCAGGAATCTTCAGACAACATCGACATCGAATGAGACAAAAAATAAAAGAAGTTCGACGGAAAACAATTTAACACAAAGTGCAAACAACGTAACAAAAAATCTCCTTTTTATTTTGATTAACAAGGTATACGTTACAAAGCCCTGAAGGTCAGAGAAAGAAGAATAATACGACAAGACCTGAAAAGAATATATTAGAGACCGCTTCAAGCTTTCGACTTCTCCTTCCAGTTCCATCTTTCTCGACAGTATTTCCCAGTACGTATGATGAACCCATCGACTCTCACCCTCTGCCTCATTCCGCCCCATTGCCAAAACCTTAACCCTAAGGGGAAAAGAGTGGGATAGAACTCAAGGGGCGGCGGCGACAACGATGACTTGCTTCAAGAAGAATCGAAAGTACCTCGATGGCCGTGGTAATGCTGGAGGCATGCACCACTACCATATTCTCTCTGACAATTACCATCCCAGGTACTTCGGTGAGATCAACGTGTGCTACTTCCACCGCCCCCGCAACAAGTTCTACTGTTCCGCCGTCAGCACCGACCGCCTCTGGTCCCTCGACCCCGACGACGTCAAGAAGCCCGCCGCAGTTTATGATGGCAACTCTACCCCCTTGATCGGTGTCGCCCCGTTCAACTACTTCAAAATTCTCGGGCAGGACGCACTCACCGGCCAGTTCCATTATTAAATCCCTGTTGTTAAAGGAATTCTTCCTCGAGTCCCCTTCGAAGCTGTGGGAGCCTTCAGTGGCAGCTCGATAGCCGCTGAACTTGCGGGCCACCATTTCCCTTCTTCTCCTCCTCTCGATCTGTGGCATCCCCTCGAGACGGACCTCCAGGGCAGAAGCCCTGGTGGGAGAACTCCTCGAAAGGGCTCGGGGGACTGAGGGCTTGGCGTCGTAAGGGATGTCGATGGCGAGGGCCGCCCGAACAACTTCTACGTCCGTGCCTGCAACAAGAGAAAAGAAAGAAGAAAATCCCAAAAAATCGGGAAAGATTGTGAATAAACCCTCGAAAGCTAAACAAACAAAGCAAGAAGAGGAAGGAACAACAACAATGACAAGAGAAGCTTCGGGACCAACCTAGATTGGCCCGACATAGGCGGGGAGCCGGCAGAGATGGCGGGGGTTGACGCAAAGAACGCCTAGGGTCGAAAAGGGCACCGATGGGTGGCAGAACTCTCAGATAGAAGAAAGGCGCCAACTGGACTCTCAGGCGAAGTGAAGTCCTTGGAGGGAAGGAGTGGGTTTAAATAGGCAACAGGGCCTGGCACAGTCCTGATGGCGGATATCCCTAGGCCGACCAATGCCCGCCATGTGTCCCACTCACCATGGCGTACGGTTGACTGCTGATGGGGCCATTATTGCGTGGCACTTGGGACAGCGCTCCAACGAGAATTTCGAAAAGTCTCTTCAGATCGCCCCAATTTGAAAAGACTCCAGCATGCACGCATTAAATGCCAGGATATCTGAGGGCGATCGCGTGCAGAATTCAAGGGAGCAACTTCGGCTGTGAAAATTTTTCTATACTTCATTCGAAACTCAAACTCGGAAGTAAGGGGACTGGTGTTGGGTATAAAATACCCCCCAGCCGAAGTTTGTATCAGGAGTGACCCTCCCGGGACTCTACCGACGTCCGACCTTGAGCGACATCCTTCCGAACCTCTCCGACGGCCGAGCTTCCGCAATATTCCCAAGTTTTGTCGATGGATAAAATCCCACAGGGGTCGACCGGGCTCCCCCGATGGACGAACTCCTGCCGCATCTCCCGGGCTTCTCCAGCGATAAGCTTTTTCGGTCATCTATCATGCTGCTCCAAGTGCACTCTGGATTTTACTATCGGCCGACCTCCTACAAGGGCCAACCGTTCTTCGGACCTCTTCCAGATCTTTTCCAACAGGATTTGATTGACTCCAATCCGAATCTCTTCCAGAACTTCGTTAGTTTGTCAGTGACCAAACTTTTCCAACAGTAGATCTTCACGATGAATGGACTCCATCCAAGTTTCTACGACGGATGACCGCCTTCTGGATTTCATCCGGGCTCCTATAGGAGCCGGACTTCTTCCCCGAACTCCCACTGCAGGTAGACTTCGTTCGAGCTCCTACGGGAGTCGGACTTCTTCCCCGAACTCCTACTGCAGGTAGACTTCGTCCGACCTCCTACAGGAGCCGGACTTCTTCCCCAAACTCCTACTGCAGGTAGACTTCATCCGAGCTCCTACGAGAGCTGGACTTCTTCCCCGAACTCCTACTGCAGGTAGACTTTGTCCGAGCTCCTACGGGAGCCGAACTTCTTTCCCAAACTCCTATTGCAGGTAGACCTCATCCAAATTCTTACAAGGGCCGGGCTCCGATCCCCCACCACAAGCGATCTACTCCAAGCTTCTACTACAAGCTATCTACTCCGAGCTACCACTACAAGCGGTCTACTTCGAATTTCTACTATGAGCGGTCCACATCGGATTTCTACTGTAAGCCTCCACCTGAGCTTCTATTGTGAATGAATTCCTTCCAAACTTCTATTGCAGGCAGGCTTTGGCCGAGCTTCCTCAACAAACAATCCCCATCCGGACTTCTATGGGAACCAGACTCCGACCGAACTTCTGTAGTGGACAGATTTCGGACGAACTCCTACGACACACGAGCTCCAGCAGTCGGACCCCTCCAGCGGGTGAATCTCTCCAGCGCCATCCAACACCCACTGTCGGTCGACCTTCTGTCAGATTCTGTATGAAATCGAACCTCATCCATGGAAAGCCCCTGACCGAGCTTCTACAGTAGATGACCTTCGCCTGCAGTACTAGCGCCCAAGGCACCCAACGGTAGAAGGCTCGCCAGCAACATCCGAGCTCTTCTTAGACGGAGAGCTACCCCTCTCCACCAGACACCCCAACCGAGCTTCGGCCGACGGGCCTGGACTCCCTGGCAAGCCACAGTAATGTCCACGACTCTGCTCCACTTTTTGTAACGGATCCCATATGGCTCCATCATGCTCTGGCAAGTCACGACAACAGACATCACTCCACTCTCCACAACAGGTTCCACGTGGTAGGCCATGGCGATGGCCATGACTCCACTCCACTACTCTCCGTAACAAACTCCTCATGGCCCCGAACGGCCTACTACTAGGCAGTTACAGACGTTGCTATCAATCTGCTACACCCTCCGCCTATAAAAGGGAGACCCCCAGATACGTTATTCTCTAAGATCTAATCTCTATCTCAAAATTCTGCTAAAATTTTCGTTCAAGCACTCCATTCTTGTTGAGGCAGAGAACTGACTTGAGCATCGGAGGGTCTTGTCGGAGCACCCCCAACTCCGGTTTAGACTTTCTTTACAGGTCCCGATGGCGACCACGACTCCCTCAACTCCAACTTCTCCGATGCCGGTAGATTTTTGCACCATCAAATGGTATCAGAGCCACAGATTCATATGTATAAAAGTAGCATAAAAATTTTGAAAATTATTTTTAAAATTTTGATTTTGGTTCATACATACAATGTATGTATTTATGTTCAAATCTGAAAAGTATTTTAGTTTTGATTTTTAATCATATATGCGATATATGAAAGCATGCATAGATTAAAAATTAAATATCTACGATCTAAATTTTTCATATATACAATATATGATGGTATATTTAGATTTGAAATTGATTTTTAAAAATTTAAAATTTTTTATATATATGATATATGATTGCATGCGTATTCTGAAGGTACTTCGAGAATCAAAAACTTACTTTTTATGCAATGAATTTAGATCTGAAAATTATTTTTATGATCTAAAATTAGAGCGTGCATAAATCATTAGGCATGGATAGTTTTACATTAGGATTGCATCTTAGGTTATGATTAGATCATATTGGATCGAAATCGATGTAGTCATTGATTAAATCGAGTCAAATATTGATTTGGATCAGATCAATTGAGCTAGCGATTCTATAAGTACTGTAGATCGAGTTGATCAAACCATATATATAAAATTGAGTCAACCTAAAGACCTAATTCAGCTTTATAGCTCGAATCTGATTCACTTAAGCTAACTAATTAAAACTAATAAATCATTTGGTATCTAAGACAAGTTTCGATCGATAATTTTTAATTGGAAGGCTACTCACCTAGATAATTTAACCTATGGTGAGTTAATGGCATATCCTCCCATTGATCTCACTTATCTAGCCAATTGGATGATTGGGTTCATTAGTTGCTAAGACATTTTGGTTTGGCCCATACTAACTAAATCGGTCATATAATGACTGATTTGATGAAACCTGACCTAAACCTCTCCAATCAATATTAAGCCTTATCGTATTCCACCATTATAGAAGTGTGGGCATGGTATTGGCTATTTTTGGTTGATTACAGTGGTTCAGTTGCATCAGGAATATGCAATCACTCTACAAGCAAAGAGTTGCTCCAAGATGAAGATGGGATTGGGCCCAATATGTATTATCTGAGGAACTCAATGACCGCTTCACACTTGCTTGTGAACGATAGGTTTGGTTTAACTAAAGAGTGGGGCAATATGTGTTATCTGAGCTCACATGACTTAAAAATCAAGTCACTGCAATATACTTAGAGAAGTATCTGGGCAAAGAGTTGCTTACATATCAGTGTGTGTATCTTCAATAACTATTAGGTGAGGTACACGGCGTTGATGGGACCGCAGTATCCACTAGAAATCTTGCATTGGTCGTGTCAGATTTTCATTTTTCATCTAGAGAGTATCAAAATCCAAAAAAATAATGGAAGTCTATTTGCATCTAAAAGTCTCTAGAGTAAATATAATTTTAAGTACAATATCTAATTAGAATCTCTACTCTTGTAGATAAATAATGTCGACCTCTAACCCACTAGCCCGTATCTTTGAAACCAACCATTTGACTGGCATAAATTTTAAGGACTAGCTTAGAAATCTCAAGATAGTCCTGACATCTGAGAAGATTGGATATATATTTGACTAGGATGGTCCAGCCTTACCAGCCCATCCTACGATAGAGCAAAGAGCTATTCTGAATAAGTAGATGGATGATGACCTTAGAGTAAAGTATTATATACTGGCTTCCATATCAAACGAGTTGTAGAGCCAGTATGAGCACATGCCCATTGTCCGTACCTTGATCACTCGCCTGCAAGAGTTGTACAGTGAGTAGAGTCAAACCGTTCACTTCGAATTGTCCAAGCAGTTGTTCAATATGAAGATGCGTGAGGGACAGTTAGTCCACGATCATTGTATGACAATGATCAAGGATCTTGAAGAGCTTAAGAAGCTTGGGATTAATATATAAAGAGAGTTAAAAATAGATTTGATCCTCCAATCCTTGACTAGTTCGTTTGGATAGTTTATCATAAACTATCATATGAACAAATTAGACTGCAACTTATCCGAGTTGGTCAATATACTGGTCACTGCTGAGGGTACCTTAAAAAGTTCAAGGGAATCTGTTTTTGCTGTTGAGTGGGCACCTTCCAAGAGAAAGTCTCAAAAGAAAAAAAAATAAACTTGCAAAGAAGCAGAAGAAGGAGAGCAAACTTAAGAAGGACACTCCGAAGAAAGCTGTGGAGAAAGAAAAGTGTTTCCACTGCAACTCCAATGGCCATTAGAGGAGAAACTGTCCATCTTACCTAGAGAGCCTAAAGATGAAAAAGGATGAACAACCTTCTGAAGGTATGCTCATAATAGAATCTAACCTAATGATTTTTTCTACTTTTAGTTGGGTATTGAATTTTGATTCTAGTGCTTATATATGTACTTTAATGCAGGATCTAATAGAAAGTAGGAGATTGAGGCAAGGTGATATGATCTTTTGGATAGGCAATGGAGCAAAAGTTGCTATAGAAGTCATTGAAATCTATCCTTTTCGATTACCATCAAACATTAGATTAGATTTAAAAGACTATTATTTTATTTCTATAGCTAGCCAAAATTTGATTTTGATTTCTATACTAGCATAAGATAGATTTATTTTTTAATTTAATAAAAATTATTATTCTATTTATTTATGAAATAAATTAGTTGCATCTAGTCTTTTGATTGACAGTCTTTCTCACTTACATGTTGATGCTAATATAAACTTAAACGAGCAAGTAGTGAGTAATGTAGGTCAAAAGAGATCCAAAAATGAGTTTAACCATAAGTACTTATGGCACCATAGCCTTGGCCATATTGGAGAGGACAAGATAAACAGATTGAAAAGGGATGGAATCCTAGACTTGGTTAAATCTGAGTCAATTCTGGCCTATGAATCATGCCTTCAAGGAAAAATGACTAGATTACCCTTTGTGGGACAAGGAAAAAGGGCTACTGAGTTCTAGCCCTGGTACATACTGACATGTATGGCCCATTTAATGTGTAGACCAGAGGTGGTTATAGCTACTTCATTATCTTTACTGATGATCTGTTATGGTACAGATATGTGTTTCTTATGAAATACAAATCTGAAGTCTTTGAAAGGTTCAAAAAATTCAGGCATGAGGTAAAGAAATAAACAGGTAAATCCATCAAAGTTCTTCGATCTGATCGAGGAGAGAAATATCTAAATACTGAATTTCTGAGATATCTTAAGAAAAATAACATAATCTCTCAATAGACTCTTTCTGGCATGCCTCAACTCAATAAGATATCCGAAAGAAGAAATAGGACCCTATTGGATATGGTCCGATTTATGATGAGCTTCACTAATTTATCCTTATTTCTTTGGAGACATGCCTTACTTACTATGATGAATATTTTAAATAAGATTTCTTCTAAATCCATTCCTACCATACCACATGAGATATGGCATGAAAAGAAGCCAAGTCTGAGTTATCTTAAGACTAGAGGATGCCCAGTCTATGTCAAAAGATAGAAGACTGACAAGTTAGAGGATAGATCTGTTGTAGCTCGCTTCATAGGGTATCTCAAAGAATCCATGGGGTACTACTTTTATTTTTCACATGATCACAATGTAATTGTGAGTTGCAATGCCACATTCTTAAAAAAACTGTTTATCCAGGATGGTGGCAGTGGAAGGTTAGTTGAGCTCGATGAGAATGTCTCTAAAGAGCAATGAGCTATAAATCCTCAGGAATCCATCCATGATGAGCCAGTAGTTAATATTCTACCTCCACCTCATAGATCAGGTAGAATCTCCCATCCTTCTAAAAGATACATGGGTATACTAAAAGAGAATGAGAGATGGAGGGTCATGGTGATGATCCTAGTATTTTTGATAAGACAATGTCTAATATCAATTTCAAAAAATGGTTAGATACAATGAAATCAAAAATTGATTCAATGCACTTGAACTAGGTATGGACCTTAGTGGATCCACCTGAGGGAATTATTTCTATTGGGTGTAAATATATTTATAAAAAAAAATAGGTATCGATGGTAAGGTATAGACCTATAAGGCAAGACTGGTGACAAAAGATTATAGTCAGCATGAAGGCATTGACTATCATGATACTTTTTTATCTGAAGCCATGCTGAAATCCATCCTCATATTGCTTACTATTGCAGCTTACTATAATTATAAAATTTGATAGATGGATGTGAAAACTGTATTGCTAAATGAATATCTTGAGGAAGATATCTATATGGAGCAGTCTTTGAATTTCACATCCAGTGATAGTGATCATCGAATCTACAAGTTGCCAAGATCCATCTATAGACTAAAGCAGACTTCTCAAAGCTGGAATCTTCATTTCGATGATGCGATTAAATCATTTGGTTTCATCAAAAAGGAAGAAAAACCTTATGTTTATAAAAGGGTCAATGGGAGCGTGCTTGTCTTCCTCGTACTATACATGGATGATATCCTTCTTCTTGGGAATGATATTCTCATGTTGACCTCGATCAAAACTTGATTGTCTAAGGAGTTCTCCATGAATGATTTAGAGAAAGCATCCTATATCTTTGAGATAAAGGTCTATGGAGATAGATCTAGAAGGATACTTGATCTATCACAAAAGTTATACATAGAAAAAGTGCTGAAGCGATTCAGCATGAAAAACTCCAAAAGAAGTTTGCTACCCCTTAGGTATGGTACTCGACTCTCCAAGATGATGTGTCCTACCACTTCTGAGGAGATCGAGTGCATGAGTAGGATCTTTTATGCTTCGACAATAGAAAGTCTCATGTACATCATGCTATATACTTGATTTGATATTGCCCTTACTGTGAGTGTGATAAGCAGATATCAGTCGAATCTAGATGATCAGCATTGGATAACTGTGAAGAATATTCTTAAGTACTTACGAAGGACTAAAGATTTATTCTTGGCCGTTGGAGGAGTACCTGAATTACGGATTGAGGGTTATACAGATTCAAACTTTATGTCGGATCCTGATGATAGAAAATCTACATCGAAGTATATGTTCATTTGTAATGGTGGTGCAGTCAACTGAAAGTGTTCCAAGCAGAGCATCATCGCAGATTCAACCACAAAGGCTGAGTATATCGTTACTTCAGATATTACAAAAGAAGGCTTCTGGTATAAAAAATTTGCCGTGGAACTTAGTGCAATCACATCACATGCCATACCACTATACTGTGATAATAATGGAGCCATAGCACTTGCTAAAGAGCCCTAATCTCATCAACAATCCAAGCACATTGAGCAGTAATTTCATATCATACGTGACTATCTCGAGAAGCAATATGTCGAGATGTGAAGAGTAGACTCCACAGATAATATAATAGACCCACTAACAAAGTAGTTGAGCAAGCCCAAAATCGAAGCTCACCTTGAAAAGATGGGGCTTAGATTAATGGCCAATTGGCTTTAGTCCAAGTGGGAGATTGTTAGATGTATGTTCTAGAAGTCAATTATTGACTGACATATTATTCATTCTATGATATAAATTTGAACTTAAAACTACTGATTTAATCAATAAAGGGTAGGTTTTCTTTTTTCATTCAAGTGTTATGTGCTCTTGAATCATCTTTGGAATTAATGTTACGATGTATATTCTCAACTGTTAAGAATTAGAAGCATGTATGATTGATTTCTAAATTGCTCCTGATCATAGGATAGTCATGGGGATGATGGTCCATCCAGATAGATTGGCACACGATTCACTTCCTTTGGGATAGTTGAGTCTCTAATCTATAGTGTAAAGATACTAAACGATAAGTACGGATAGTTATTAGAGAACAACTAGTACTGAGCATGATCATATGAGAGATCACATAGATTTCTATTCAATCATCAGTGATCATCTTGATGCTATAGTTGTGTGACTGATTCTCTAACTTGTGGTATCACAATTGCTCACAGTAAGGCTGCTGTAATTTGACTACACATAAGTTTTCACTCAATTATGAGTTTTTATAGTGGATGTTGGCTTCAGTTGATTGAACTGTGGGAGCAAGATGTGCATCTAGATGGGATCTATCGATCTTGATAGAGAAGAGTAGTCTTATGAGATTTGAAAAGCTGAGTCCATAAGTCTATGGCCATAACAATGTAATTAACGAAAAATAATTTTCATTCAAAATTACTATTGGACTTGAGCTGATCGGATCTATCATATAACTGATGATGAGATTTGACAATTTATCCATGACCTATCATTTAGTCGGGACTCACAATAGAGAGACTGTATTACACATCAACTATACTTAGAGATTCTATTTCAATTCTATTGGATTGCCACTACATATTGCTAGATATCACTGATAGATTATGCGAGCTCAATAGGATCTGTTGGTGTAAAAATCCACCTGCATCGGAGAAGCTGGAGTCGAGGGAGTCGCGGTCGCCGCCGGGACCTGCAAAGGAAGTCTAAATCGGAGTGGGGGTTGCTCCGGCAAGATCCTCCGACGCTCAAGTCAGTTCTCTGCCTCAACAAGAATGGAGTGCTCGAACGAAAATTTTAGCAGAGTTTTGAGATAGAAAGTAGAGCTTAGAGAGTAACGTATCTGGGGCCCCCCTCTTTATAGGCGGAGGGAGCAATGGATGGATAGCGACGTTTGTAACCGCCTAAACGTGGGTCGCTCGGGGCCAGGAGGAATTTATTATGAAGAGTAATGGAGTGGAGTTGTGGCTGTCACCATAGCTCGCCACGTGGAGTCTGTTGCGGAGAGTGGAGCGGCGTCCGTTGTCGTGACTCGCCAGGGAGTGGTGGGAGCTGCGTAGTATCCGTCGCAGGAAGTGGAGCAGAGTCGTGGCCGTTACCGTGGCCTACTAGGGAGTGATGGAGCCACACGGAATCCATCACAGGAAGTGGAGCAGAGGCGTGGCCATTACTGCGGCCTGCCAGGGGGTCCAGGCCTGTCGGTCGAAGTTCGATCAGGGTGTCGGGCGGAGAGAGGTGGCTAGCTACTCATCTGAGAGGGGCTCGGATGCTGTAAATCTTATTGAGTGCCTGGGGTGTTAAGGCGGTAGGTGAGGACCACTTGCCGTAGGAGCTCAAAGTCCGGCTCCCGTAGGAGTCCGGATGAAATCTTCCCATAGCCGGAGTCGGGGGTGAAGTCTGGCTCCCGTAGGAGTCCGGACGGAGTCTACCTGCAGTTGAAGTTGGGGACGAAGTCCGGCTCTCGTAGGAGTCTGGATGGAGTCTACCTGCAGTTGAAGTCGGGGATGAAGTCTGGCTCCCGTAGGAGTCCGGACGGAGTCTTCCTGCAGTTGAAGTCGGGGATGAAGTCTGGCTCCCGTAGGAGTCCGGACGGAGTCTTCCTGCAGTCGGAGTCGGGGACGAAGTCCGGCTCCCATAGGAGTCCGACGAAGTCTACCTGCAATTGAAGTCACCCTGCCGGTCGGACGCTGGTAGAATCCCCGAGAGGTCACTCCTGACACGAACTTCGACTGGGGGGTATTTTATACCCAACAGGATCATTTTGGATCAATGTTCCTTATCGAGTTAGAATGAAACTGTTCTGATCCACTAAAAGGGGTTTCAGTAATACCTATGATAGAGATAATGGTATGTCTCACTACCTGATAGAA